>NC_058022.1:34941087-35231087 GCF_019176455.1 Solea senegalensis
CATTAAAAGCTTTAAAAAAACTACCCTGACATTTTAAAATCAGTCGTAAAAGTAACAGAAAGTGCGAAAGAAGGAAGATAAACCTTCAGCAAATTAGAACTATCCCTTTACCGTAATGACATTTAAATGTCACATTCCTACTTTTGCCGTGACTCAAACTCAGCGTCGCTCACTGCGTCAAAGCGTGCGTTTAATGACGCTCAGCGTCCCGCTGTGCACACTGGGCCGTCTCCTCGTCATCGTGAAAACACTGACACAGACCGAGCGTCACCACCGGTTACCGGATTATGAACTCACGTGACTCACGTGGTATCGCTGTGCTGTTCAGTACACACACACACACACACACACACACACACACACACAGGCGTGTGGTTTGGTGTGTGTAACACGGTTTGTTTGTCACGACATATGAAGTCACAGCCTGTTTACCTGCTCCCTGCTGAGGCTCCCGGCTGTTTATGAGAGTGTTTCTCAGGGAAAGTGAGAATACTCAGAGAGAGAGACAGAGACATTTTTAACCCTTAAGAGTTCCTTAAAAAAAAAACTTACTAATTTGTTCCTAGCGGCAGAAAATGTCACCTTCCCAAAAACTGTTGTAAAAATGTTATATATTCATATTTTTTTCCACTTTAAATGAGTCAGTCTTTTAAAGCTACTTCAGCCTAAAATATACATATCATATATTAATAATATTGATATTTTAACCCTTTAAAGGCCGGCCAGTATGATTACACAACTCCAGTCTTTTGTTAACAAAAAACTACAATCATTTCCATAAAATACATTTCATGGAGAAAAACTAGCAAACCCGCTCTTACAACTAAATAAAACTAAGACTTGTCTGTCTTAGTCAGACTAAGACCTTAACTGTTAAATGAATAGATTAATGAATTAAATGATGTGAAATATCATCATAAATGCATCTTTTTCTCCCTCCCGACCAAATTAGACAATGATGTAAACGTTTTGATTGAAACACTGCCACCAAAAATACATTTAGCCACAATTTCAGTTCCGAAGAAGATGAAGAAGTGTCACAGAAAAAAAAAACAGAAACGGGGGGGGAAAATTGACAAGATGCCAATTTCCCCTTTTCACCATTGATGTCAGAATAATCCCTGAAGGTGGCATCAGTCAGTCACACTCCAGCACTCTGAGAGGGAAATACTCCCACTGCCCAACCACAACATCCTCATCTGATATCATCAGTGACGCCAGCGTGGAGTTCACCTGCAACGCTGCCGCCCTCCATTTCCATTCCTGTGAATTGTGAATGACATCGTGGCTCACCAGGAAATCGAAGAGGAAGCAGTGAAGGTTGACTAACACCCGGTTGCCTGGTGCAATGATTCAGCTTCCCTGTGGCTGGAACAGAAGGCGGTTCCCACTCCACTCCCGCCATTGTTTCACACTTTCCGGAGGTGGATGAGCGGCAGAAACACCCTCCTGGTCTCCTGGTGACCACTGACAACATGCACGGTACAAATGAATGAGCATCATCATCGTACACCAACCAAACACTTGAGAAAAGAACCCTGGAGATGATCCCAGCGGCTTCTTCAGGGTCACTTTATGGTCTTTGATTTAAAGCTGCAGCCACCTGTTGCTGCCTACATCCCATGCATGGTCTTCTTCTTTGAGGTTTCAGTCCACGTTTGTCAGAAATTGAGATATATCTAAGTATAGTGCTGCCCCTACGAGTTCTCAAAATCAGCGTTTTTAGCTCACACCGACGCAGGAGCGGCTGGTCTACTGCTGCCTCGTGTAGTTTGTGTCACTGAGGAAAATCTGACTGAAGAATTTCATGAGCAAAAAGTCGGAAAATAACTTATCCAAACTTATCCAAACAACAAAATTTATGGTTTTCTCTATGGGATTTGGTGTGGGAGAGTGAGCCCTTTCTAAAAGCTTCAGTTTCCTCTTGGAAAAGTCTTTCAACCAGTGAAATAAAGTACATGGAAATCATTCAAGCACTGTATTTTCAACTATTCAGTGTGTTTGCTGGGTTGCAAAACACTACACTACGCTACACACTTGATTTACAATGTCAGTAAACGTTTTTCCTGAGGCGCCACTAGATTCGGGGTCTTCTTCAAGAAAATATGACGTAAATATTGTAAATTATGTTCACATTTAGAGCAAAATAGATGATAAAGGAGTCTGTGAACCATAGCAGAGGCCAAAAGGTCACTTAACAGAAGCATAAAATCTACACCTGATTCATTTTAACACATCTTAGTATGTTTTCTGTTTTTTTCCCTCACCACTGGACAACCTTTTCTGCCTGGAATCTGAAGTTTGTGCCAATTTGTCAACCGCTCACTCTCCTTACACCAAACCCCATAGAGAAAATCAGCGTTTTTTTCCTTCACAGCACACTGGAGTTCTGTGTTTGAAATCATTCATTCAGATTTACCTCAGTGACACAAACTGACCACAGGGGGCAGCAGCGATTTGAGCTCAAATCGCTGATTTTCTCAATGGACATTGGTGTAGGAGAGTGAGAGGTTTACAATGTGCACTCTTGTAAGAATAAGTCACTACTTTATCTCACTGTTCCATTAAGGGAAGTGACATTTGTGTTATTTTGTAAACCACTCACTCTCCCACACCAAAGTCCATAGAGAAAATCAGTGATTTTACATCACAGGAGTTGTTGATGTCATGACTGGTTGCCACTCGGTTTCCATTTCTGAAATATAGAAAAACATGTCTCGTGGTCATTCTTCAACCTCAAATTAAGCCTCGTTTGAAACCTCAACACATAGAGAGCTTCCTGAAATCATCAGCGTTTCCAGAAAACGGCGAGGATAAACATCAGAGAACCCGACCTGTGCCTCGGCCTGTGCACACAAACCTGAGCCAACATCCAGACACGAGAAGGATGCCGGGAAAGGGACGAGGCTCTCCTGACCCAAGCAGAATCAGGAGTTTCTCCATCAGCGATGGTGGAATGTGGAGTTTCTGCACTGAAAAATGTGAATTTGGCAGGAAAACATCTCAGCTGCTCCAACACACGATCCTCTAAAGGCACGACGTGAGCACAAAGGCAGCAGATATGTACAGTGTGAAGCACGAGGGACGCGACGGGAGGACTTCAAACACGATCGAGCGCCGCCACGCTAACAGGAACCAGTGCAGTTGGTGTCAAAGCTGCATTCCTTCGCTCAGATTCTGTCTGTCGAGGTTATCCTTCTTACACTTTCCATGACAAGCCAGAGTGCAGCAGGAAAATGTGCAGACTCAGCGCCTTTCTCCTTGACGAAGCACACATGGGAGGCCAGGAATGACAGGAATATGAGTTTGAAGAAGAAGAGGGAAAGAGCCGATGCACCGATTCACAGGAGCAAGAGCTCGGCTGCCCTCCACGTGTCTTCCCATTCATTCAACATGTCTCTACAAACTCAAATTATTATAAATACACCAAACCCCATAGAGAAAATCATCGATTGTACATCACAGCAACACAGGAGTTGTTGATCCACTGCTGCCTCCATCACTGAGTTTAAATGTGTTATTTTGTAAAATTCTGTGTTTAAACTCCTTCATTCGGGTTTAGCGCAGTGACACAAACTGACCACACGGGGCAGCAGTAGACCAGCAGCTCCTGTGTTTGCGTGAGCTTAAATCGCTAGTTTTCTCTATGGAGTTTGGTGTGGGAGCGTGAGTGGTTTACAAACTAAACCTAGAATTTAGTTTTTTCTTTCTGACACCGTTCTGGCAGCCACGTTTAAACTGCATGCTCAGCAAAATCAGCACTGACACTCGGCTATAGCTTCATCAATATACGTCCAAAACCAAACGATGATCAGTTTATCACATTTCTAGTCACCTAATGATTCGAACCCTGCAGTTTTGTTGTGCACGGAATAAACACCCTGAATAAAATATGACCTGTCTGAATGATTTATGAAAAAGAAACACAGATCAGCTCCGCAGTGCTGGAGGTTAATTCAATAAAATAAAACTCCAAAAAGCTGAAAGCAGGAGTCTCCAAAGATTAATTACAGATCGGAGCTGCTTTACTTTTCTTTCACCCATTAGTCTTTCTTGGTCGGATCAGACATCAGACTCGTTGGTCCCTCCAACAACTCGTGTGTGTTGGAAAATGTGGTTGTAATTATCCACAAAATGATCGCTTTTCTTTTTCTTTTCTCTCTCTGAGCAGGCGGGAATCTGTGGACCGTGTCCCGCGGCAGCTCAGGTGGACAGATTCTGTTCACTGTGTGTCGCAATTCATGGTCAGTCGCACAAAAAATAAGATTAAACTAGGACTGCACGCATGCAACTCGTCACACCCGATGACTGTGAGAAAGTCCATGTAGTTCAGTTTACGTTAAAGCTTTCAAAAAGTGGAATTTTACAGACAAAAGGGTTCGTGCCCGATGCCACTATCGCAGGTTGTCAAGTCCGTTGAGTTTTTATGCACGTTAACCGCCTCAAACATGAGCGCGACGTCGGAGAATCATAATAATCTCATCAGGAACGATGAGAGGCCGCGCATTAGCGGAGCTAAGTCGTGTTCCTCGTTACGCTACGGGTTTCATCAAAGAGTGAAAGTCGTGCGTGCTGAGGATATGTGAAACTGCTGCGACAGACTTTCTCCACAACTGTTTACTATTTGCGGTGCGAGCCTGGATTCTCCGGTCTCCCCACAACAAACACTGGGGGACAGTGAAAATATAAATAACACAAATCACTTCCTTGCTCTGCATTAGATGAGATGATTGATTCCACCCTGGATACTAAAAATAAAACAGCAGAAGTTGTTCTCCTCCCCCCAAAATGATTTAATTAACTTTATGAAATTTTCAAAGTCAATACTGTTCTTGGTCACATGAGTATTTGTAATCAGATCTGCGCTCGCGGCGGTTTCTCCATCCTAAGATGAGATCACAACAGTCTTAGAGTCTCATGAAATCCCACGGTGATAACAGTGTGATGTTAATAAATGTGAAGTCGCAGGATTTGGATGTAAATGCACACGCTGAACCCTCCAAAATAGCCTTGTTTTTGTCCCGGGAATGAAAAGTGCTGATTGTTTTTCTGGGTTATTTTGTTCTGCCGCAGTTTCTGAGAGTCACTGAATGACTGATGATGAAAAGACCAAAGATGAATTACAGGATTACGGGACCTTCCCCACCCACGAGGATTTAAACATTTTTTATTTACATCTGTAACTGACTCAGATAATCCTATGATCTACATTAAAGGGATAGTTGACCAGCCTGCCAGTGCAGACAGGAGGGGGAAAAAACACACCAATGTAAGTCTATTAAATCTTAAGAAGCTTTTTCTGGCGTTTGCAAGTTGTTTACACTCTTGCACCAAAGTCCATAGAGAAAATAAGCGATTTTACATCACAGCACACAGGAGTTGTTCATCCACTTCTGCCTCCATCAGTAAATTCAAATGTCTCATTTTGTCACTTCGGCGTTTCAAGTCCTGCATTTGGATTAACTTTATTGACACAAAGTGACCACACGAGGCAGCAGTAGACCAGCAGCTCCCATTTCCCTGTGAGCTTAAATCGGTTGTTTTTTCAATGGACTTTGGTTCAGGGGAAGAGAAGGTTTATAAACAAAAAGGTCTATATCACAGCGAGACAAAGCAGCAAACACATTCCTGTGATGTCATCGACTGCAGTTTTTATTGGTGAGCCTTTTGTTAAGTGGCTAAAATCTGTTTTATCTGCCATGTTTTCACTGAAATGTCAATGGTGTTTTAAAGTCTCAATTCAGGATCATTACGATGCCACAGAGGCCCAGACACAAAGCTTTCATTTGTCTAGTTCTGGGAAATTTAGAGAATTTATGTCAAAAACAGACAAATCACAGCACTTTCGTTAGAAATGTGACTCCTGGACGGGTGATGTTAGCCGTGTCTGCAAGTGTTTTCTTCCTCGTTAGAGCCATTTTGGTTACAAGAAGAGGCAGATTTCACTCTTCAAACGGTGGTTTGTCATTTTTGTGGTCGGCCGCCCTCAGTTTTATTTGTTCGAGCTCTTCCTGGCAACGGCAGAAGCCCCCGAAAGATGCCGGCGACTGCAGAAACAAACGTGTTTCACACTGTCTGTCTGCTCAGAGCAGAGAGACGATCTTATGAAAATAATAACACGCTTTGCGATGATCCGTTTTACGACGCCGTTAAAGCCACCGGGTCCACAGCTCTCCGTGTCCCTGTGTGCCATCACTTATTGGAAAAGGTTAGGACGGAAAAAAAACAAACCTCCAAATACTTCCAGTTAATCGAATTAGACAAATACAAATAACCTCCCATTTTATTTAGAGTAACCGAGTACAGTAAAGCCAGCGTGATTGCAGGAAATTGCTTCTTTTTTCTCTCTCTGTGAAGGGAGGCGTGTTTTTCCATGACTGATCAGTGTCTCCTCTGCAGAAGGTGGACTGCACGGAGACCTGAGACCCAAACGCACGACTCTTCATGTGAATTATGCGTGAGAGTCGCGCGCCGTGCCACCACGAGAGTCCTTGGAAAAAGCCACGGGTCGAATACTTCCTCCCTCGTCTTGGCGTCTTTGCTCCGGGCTGGATGAAGCTGGTGGATGGTGGAACTTTCTGTGCTTCTCACGTGATTAAAGGAGCTCGGTGGCTTTTTTTCCTCTGTGGAAAAAAACACGACTCACTTCTCTTATCGCTGCCGTTTCGCCCAAAAACCTCCTCTTTAAACTTTACTCCTCAACTGTGGATTAAAAGTGCACAATCACCAGACTGTCGACACTTTGCTTTGATTTAGAGGCCCCGAATCATTTAAAGCTGCAGTACGTTACGTTTGATTATTGTGCTGATGTTATTATTAGGCCTTAAGGTGACAGCCAAGCCAAAATAAAGTTCCACCCAATTTCCCGAAACTTGGTAGTATGATGTCACAGCCCATGATGAACAAAAAAGTCGATCGGGACCATGGCCTCAACTCAACAGGAAGTTGGCCCTTTTGAAATTTGGCGTCCAATTTGGTGAAACTCTTCTGAGCGCATTTATCGTACCAACATTAAAAATAAACAAAAACGTGTCAGTTTCTACTGATCACATTAAAGGTGAAGCGTTTGAAGGATTCAAAAGGGCGTAGCCTCGGGCAACTATCGGAATTTTGACGAATTTTGACCATTCGCCACGAAACAGGAAGTGCCCTATGACTTTGCCAGACATGGACCGATCGCCACGAAACTTCATATCTGAGACAAGAGACCGACCCTGATTCTGATTCTTTTTGGTCATTGTGAACACAAAAAGGATGTTACATTATATATTCCATCTGATCAACCTTCCACTATGTTCTAGTTTTGGCTAAACTTTGAACATGAGGCCGAAGAGAAATCTGTTCAATTTTGATTGTATCGTGGGGGACAGGCAAAATCTGGCAACCGAGGGGGTCAACGAGATCATGACTATTGACATCTGAGAGTAATCTGAATATAACAGACATTTGTTTGTATTTAGAGGTTACGTACTACAGCTTTAACACCACACAATCAAGCTCCATGATCAAACCAAACACTAAGGTTTCGAAGGTCAAATGAGACCGAGGTGAGGTCTGGCGTCCGTCGCGTGATGCTGAGTCTTTGGCTCCATTTCAGAGATGAGGAGATTACAGGTCAGCGGTTACTAGTATAATATGAGGGGAGGGAGGAGCCTCAATCCCAAAATGTCAGTGTTTAACAACCTGGAGACGAGACTCAGCAATCAACTGTTTACCTGGTGATTCCACCGACCGCAGCTTTAAATGCACTTGGCTTCTGTGTGAGTTTGTGGCGACAAAAACCACAACAACGCGGAGACTCTGCAGCACTTTGACCCAGTCTGGTTACACATGGCAGCGATCTGGCTTAATAGCCGAGGATTTCCATTGCTCCTTTAGCAGTTGAATCATCTCTCATGCATCTGGAAATGATGCGCTCTCCATTAACTCTCGCTTTTCAAGGTTTGAAGTAAAACTCCCAGGCCTCAGAGCTACAGCAGCAGCAGAGGAGGAGGCGGAGGAGGACGAGACTCCGCCTCCGCAGTCTCACCAACAACTCAACAATTAGTGTAAAATATATAATTATGACTTTTCTAATTGCTATTAGTTATTTTTCTGATGTAATTTAAGTTCAGTTGAGTGATTGAGGACATGTGTACTGGTGTTATGAGATCTTCCTGTTTGGGAAAAAAAAGAACGCTACAGGAAGTAGCAGTTAGCCACCAGGGGGCGACTGTGCTCTCACATCATCGAGCGTACGTCTGTTTTTAATTATTGTCTGTATTATGTTTGCCATCAAGGCTAGGTGGCGGCGCAGAGGCTGGCACGAGTTGTCCTGCATGTCCTGTACACTGAGCTGCTTCACTCACAGCTTGAATGTTGTAATGTTGTGTTTGTGTTCAGGGGCGTTTTATTCATTTATTCATTTATTCATTTATTGACTATTATATTTTTAACTTTAAGGCTGGGAGCTGTTAAACTGAATTGCCCATCGTGTGATAAATAAACGTTTTCTGACACTGAAGTTGGTCTTTTCTCCCACAGTCTAAAAACAGTGTTGAAGTCAGTTGGACACAAACTGGAGCAACTGTAGTTAAAAATCCCTGAAAACATGAACGTTAATCTCTTATCTCTAAAATGTTAATATTTAACAGAGGAGTCTGGCGTATTTAGCGACTGTGTCAGACGGAGTCTGTGCTCCGCTCATCTTTTTCATTTCAACTGATTCTAATGAGTCAGTTTCACCCAAAACAACTGCTTTACAAGTCACTAGTGTATGTGCGTTTGTGTCACGTAGAAAACCACGTCACGGCAGTTTTCTGATGACGCGGGTCCGCGCTTACCTGCTCCGTCCGTGCTACATACCTTATCTGCTGGCCTCATTGTTTCCCTCCTCGCTCTGTGTTTGGTGAACCTGGTCCTCATTAAGTGTGAGAGCGGGGGAAAACAAAACGGTGTAAAGCGGCGAATGATTTGATGAATTCGTGGAGAAGGTTGAGTGGCATTTCTCACAATAAAGCGTGTGAGGTGAGACGTCAGGAGCTGAGCTGGTTGTTGTTTCTGTCTCTCTTTAAACACGTACGAGCTTCCCTGTCGAGCCCCTGCGTGGAGGACAACTGTTGACGTTCGTATTGTGCCAGCGCGTGTAGTTTTGCCAGGTGTGAGTGCGTCCGTGCCGCGGTCTCTCACTCTCTCTGAGGGCATCTGGACCAACACTGACAATCTGCCGCCACCCCTTAAATAAGAAAACGAGCGCAAACGGCAAAGCGCTCGTAAAAATTAATGAACTTCATACGGACGGAAAAAGTGATGGATGCTACGCTCGGCTGCACTTTTGTCTTCAACCGTCGCCAAAGCCGTAACTTTGCATTCTGATGTTTGTTTAGCAGCAGATGTTTTATTAAAATCAACTGTCCCTGCAGCGGCTCTGCTCGCCTGATAAATAATGGCTGTGATGACTTTGTTTTTGTCTGTGCATGTTTCAGACACGTGTGTGTGTGTGTGTGTGTGTGTGTGTGGGTATGAAGTCACATGGCAGGAGGCCAGGTTTCTGATGAGAAACATGTATCTGGTGCAGCATGTGCAGGTATGGAGTCAGAATACCACCACTGCTGCATCATCACCATCATCATCGTCACCATCTCCAGCTCTGCACACACACACACATGGGCCATGACTTCAGCGGACATTAAGGTTAAAGTTAAGGTTAAAGTTAAGGTTAGGGTCAGACAGTAGTAGTTATGGTGAAGGGTCAGAATAAGTCTCCAGGAAAAATGTCCTCTGAAGTCATGGACACCAGACAGTGTGTGTGTGTACGTACTTGTATTTATATCTTTGTGAGGACCAAAAAAACATGCAAACCTGTCATTGTTGGGACACTTTAAAGGTTTTTTTTTTTTTGTTAAGGGTTAAGACCTTCAGGTTAGGGTTAGGCACTTAATTATGATGGTTAAGGTAAGGGACTAGTGCATTATGTCCATGATGTGTCCTCACTAAGATATAAAAACAAGATTCCTGTGTGTATTTGCATCTCCTCCAAAGAACATACAAATATGTCCTGTTAAACCTCGTGGGGACATTTTGTCGTTTTGGGGCCCCAGAAAGGCCTTTTTCAGGGTTGAGACATGATTTTAGTGTTACTATTAGGTTTAGGTCAGGGTTAGGGTTAAGGGTTAAGGTTAGGCACTTAATGTGATGGTTAAGGTTGAGGTAAGGGGCAAAAGAATGCCTTATGTCTATGATGGCCCCTCACTAAGATATAAAAACAAGTTTAAGATCCAATATAGATGACAAGTCCCCACAACATGAGTAATACCTGGCACACACACACACACACACACACACACCGCCTGGTGTCCTCCTGAGTCCATATGTGAATGTAAACCAGGTCAGGAGGGGAATCTGGGTAGCCTTTGTTGTTGCATAGAATGAGCATGTCACAACAGGATTGAATACTTCCCATGGTCCTGACACTGCTCCCCCCAGACAAGGGGCCTCCTGCCCTCCTCTCTGCAGGGGCCCCCAGGCACTTACAGCTGAGATGCAGGCTGTAGTGATTATTTGGATGGTGAGACCTACACGTGCTCACTCCTTCACCCCCCCAATGTCCCCCAACTTCACATTCCCCCACCAGGTTTTATTTTTGCAAACTTACCAGCTCAGCAGCAGCAGCAGCAGCAGAGGTCCCCGCTCCTCCCACTGTAACCTCAGGGGCCCCTTTCTTTACATTTACACATGCAACAAACAAGTCATTGTTTGTTTACGACAAACTTTTATTGCAACGTTAAGCAGGGACACAGGGAAAAACAGATTTTAGCCTCTTAATCAAAGGCTTACCAAATAAAAGCTCATTCAGCTTAAATCTGTGATATTTTAAGAATATTTTCAGCAGCTTTTTCTTCTTTTTTTTAATCTCACCAACAAACAGCCTCTTCTGCCTGGAAACTGGAAAACGTTCACTCTCCCACACCAAAGTCCACAGAGAAAATCAGCAATTTTAGCTCACACGGACACAGGAGCGGCTGGTCTGCTGCTGCCTCGTGTGGTCACTTTGTGTCACTTAAGTTCATTTGAACAAAGGTTTTTAAACATATAATTTTACAAAACAACATATTGGAAGATACTGATGGAGGCAGCAGTGGATCAACAACTCCCATGATTTTCTCTATGGGGTTTGGTACAGGGAGAACACATGAGTGTGAGCGAGTTTTCATATCTGGGGCCTCGTAAGGACAACTTAAAAAGAACCCCAACTACTCCTTTAAGAGGGCTTTTATTGTGGCTCGTTATTGGATAGATAAACAGCCCCAGAGGGCATGCTGGGTCTCAGTGGTCCTTTAAGGAAACAGTCATGAGGAGGACCAGGCTCCGCGCTGAAGCCTCAGTACGTGCCTGCAACCAGCCGAACAGCACTTCAAAGCATGTGTGTGTGTGTGTGTGTGTGGAGGGGGGCATATTTGCAGAGTCAATTGCATGACTGAATGCATTTATCACCATATGTATATGTGTATTGGTGCCTGTATTGTTCACAGGGAACAGCAGAAGTCGTTTGTGGGTTACAGAGAGGATGAAATGATGAACTGACAGTGTTTACAGAAGAGGAATAGAAAATATGAACGAGTGACAAAAGTTCTCTTTTTGTGTGTATTTCCGAGAATCTACGGTCGACATTAGTTCCTCTGCCTGACGTGAACTCGAGACTCTGTGGTCCGTCGTTAATGACATTTTAACAAAGTAAATCCTCTCTGTTTGAATCACGACAACTTGAAATGATCCCGAGGCCAAGCCGGGATTTTCTCCCTAAGGAAACAGTGTGTGGCGTGAATCGAGGAGAATGGAAAACAGAGGCATGCAGGAGTGAGGATGTGAGACATGGATGGAGATGTTGATGTGAGCCTGGCACCGGTCAGGTGCCGGGGGTTTGTTCTGCAGCGGCGGCATGTTCACAGGAACCTTCTCTGTGGCTATCTGTGGGCTGGCAGCACTTCAGTGGGGGCCTTATCGTCATAATGGACACGACGAGAGGACACACTCAGCACATCCTCCCCTGTTTTCACTCGGTTGAATCTTCCATGCCATAAGACTACATCTGCAACTCTCCTCAACCAAACCCCATAGAGAAAATCATCGTTTTTACATCACAGCACACAGGAGTTGTCCATCCACTGCTGCCTCCATCAGTAAATTCAAACGTGTTATTTATGTGAGTTCTGCATTTAAAATCCTTTGTTCCGATTTAGCTCAGTGACACAGAGTGACCACACGAGGCAGCAGCAGACCAGCAGCTCCTGTGTCCCTGTGAGCTGAAATCGCTGAGTTTCTCAATGGACTTTGGTGTGGGAGAGTGAGCAGCTCACAAGCTTCCGTTTACAGCCAGAAAATAAGTGTCTAACATTGAGAACAAAAGCAAAAAGATATTCCTCAGGTATCACAGACTTAATGGGACATAGATTTTGTATCAGGTGTGTTTTTTGTCGTGTGGTTAAAGTCTGTTTTTCCTCGCGTCCTTCCTGACAGCCATGTTTCCAGTGAGTCTCAGGCTTATTTCTTGGAAGTTGCTCCGTTCTTGGTGAAGTCAGTTCCCCCAAAAGCTATTCCTTCACATACACATTCAATTAAGAGACATTGTTGACAGTCCTTGACTTTTTTTGATGGGTCAGCCATTTTTTTGTCCTGGGGGGGTTAGTGCAGTCAGCTCAGACGCTGTGGCTCAGTGGGCAGAGGAAACGGATTCCTGTCACAGTCCTGTTGTGGGAGAAAACCCACAGACTGGTAATGAAAATAAATGAAAAGAAGATGATATGAATACATGCACATAAATAGGGACGATGGACGGTGGCGAAGGAGGGAAAAGGAGTTGAGATGAGGACAGAGAACGCGAGGGCAGCGGCAGAGACGAGAGCTGACACGTCCAAAAATAAGGCGACACGGTGAAGCCGAGTCCAGCCAACGTAAACTGTTGTGCTGCGCTGCCATTAAAGCCTCCTCCTCAGTGCATGTGAAGGCCTGGCACGGTGTACACGCGAGTAATCATAAACAACTGCGCAAACAAAAACTGACGCGTAAAAACGGAATGGATGGATTCAAAAACAGGCTCCTGGAGTGAAATCTCACGGGTAGAAATGGTTCCCTCGAGGAGCAGAGGCAGGCGTTTGACCCTGTGACCCTGACCAGGCTTTGACAGCAGCTGGAAACATCTGTGTGTGGAAATATGTCGGGCGAAAAACCAACACAAATTGCCGGGATTTGCCTGCGCGGTGGGTGAACTCAGGGGGCGAAGAAGCGTACGGCTCCAACGAGTCGTCCCGAGGAGACACGCAGAGCGTGAGGAGGACGCCGAGGAGACGCTCGGGTTGTTTGCGTCTGTGGTAAACAATCGCCCCCCCCTCAATATCTGCAGGCTGGTGGTCAGTGAGGATGGAGAGGAAGACAATAGAGGACACATCACGTCCATGTTTCAAACATAGAAATCTCCTCGTCTTCCTCCACGGTAAGAAGAGGACACGTGTCATAGTTTCCATCACGCTAATTCCAGCAACAGCTCAAGAAATAATATGTTTTCCCGTTTGCCTTCAAACAAAAATGCAGCGTCTGAAGATGATATTACATCTTTTAGACCCCCACACACACACAGAAGAGCATCAGTTTGCACAGATGAATGTAAACACAGACATTTCTGGACTTTTTAACATCCACACACACACACAAACAACTCTGCGGCGACTCAGCAAAAAAAAAAAAGGCCTGGATTAGGTTTGGAGATTAGCTTCTGGAGGTTTAGCTCTGTAGTGTAAGCAAAGATTATTTTTGAGTTCTTCCTTGTCTTAATTCTATGTATTTTCTTTTATGTCATGTGACCTTGACGTTTGGACTTCATTCAGGACTCAGTTTATTTGAACATGTTACTCCTGTTCTTTTATGTGCTGTGCACTGGTTGTCTGGGATTTTTTAAATAGATTTTTATAATTTAATTAATAATTTTTAAGGCTCTACAAGTCAAATCTCAATCTCTCAGGACATGCAGGTCTTTTAACGTTTAGTTACTAAAGGGCGATCAGGATTTTTTGGTCAAAATCAGTTTAAAATTACTTTTTTAATTTATATTTATATTATATTAAATTATATTTAACCCTGTCTGGTATCTGTTATTATTCTGTTACTTTTATCCACTTTGTAGCGTTTGTAGCGAAAAGTGCTACACAAATTAAAGTTATTCTTATTATTTATATAGATTTTAATTCATTTTACATAGTTGTTTTTTGTATTGTTTGCACAGTACTTGTGTTATGTATATGCTATGGAAATAAACTTTACTGACTGTATCATCTCATACTCATCTACTACTACTAAAACTAACACGAGCAGTTAAGGTGTTTTTGTTGTTCTGTGCTTGTGATTTGTAATTCTTCATTTTTAGGCATGTAATGTAATGTAAAAAGTAGAACGTCGTCATTCTTTTTGTAGCACAAACCTGAAAGCAGACGTTTGACAGAGGCGAAGTACCATGAAAATAATCTTGGAGACTTTATTTGGAGGTTGAAATCTTCCATTTTTGTGAAGAAGGTTCTGTTTACAACGCGACTGAAGGCTGCTTCTCCTTTTTTGGTTCCTACCTTCAGGGATCACGAACAAACCACTACCTCCTTTAGCAGTGGATGTAAATTGTGTTATCATTCTGTAAAAATGTAATTTTAAATGATTCTGGCCTTGAACCCCAATCCTCCTCCTCCTCCTCCTCCTCCTGCCTCTGCCATGACAGCCATAACACCAGTGACAGGCTTTTATTTTGAAAGCTGTGGTCTGTTGCTATTTCACAGGTCATTATTACATGGACATTAGATGGAAACTGGCATCAGTACTGAGTGGAGGGCGAGAATGTGCCAGGCAACTGCTAAGATATTGAGTAAGCATGAAAAATCGGAGTTCCTGTAAAAGTCTCCTCGTCTCCCACAGGACGTTATTACAAATAATAACAGTCAGCATCATAGCGCTGCAGCAGCTCCAGCGGCTGGCCTGCGTCCAAACCCCAAACAGAAACAAAAACAGGTCACAGGCTCCCAGGCCCGGCTTTATCCCCGCTGCTGTTCTTATCCTTGTTTATTTTAACTTGAAACTGGCCACAGTTTTACTACACGGCTCCAAAAGACACTCAAAAGTCCCCGAAATGTGTTGTGACGTGAGCGGGATGCTGAGTCGGTGGCAGAACAAAATCTCCCAGGCTCCGTCCAGAAGTCACTTGATTTGTGAATCATTTTCAGTTGTTTTCCGGAAAGCAGGGGAAGAGACGTTCAAGTTATATTTCTTTTTCTTTTGAGGAGGCGTGACGTGATCAAGCTGCCCAACATGTCATCACCGAGAGTTAGCGGCTTAGAGAGCTGAAAAACAAAATGTTCTCCTAATGAGGTGTAACTCAGTCTGCTCCCTCATGACTCATCCACTCTATATCTGCGATTAGAAAAGGCACTCACAGTTCCCCGAGTGTTTCCCAGTGAGGATCTGAAATCTCAATCTCAAGTGCAATCAGTCTCTGTCTGAGATTTCAAATCTCGGCGCACACTGCATATTTTCCACTTGTGCAGTTTGTGTCTCCCTGAAGGAAAAGGAGCATCATTTCAGCAGATGAATCTATGGAGGACAAGAGAGATGCAGCACTGCTGCTGCTGCTGCAGGCAAAAAATTAAGCAGTTTTAAAATGAAAGAAACTAAAGGACAACAATTCTCTGCTTGGCACACGGTGAAGGAGGACACACGTTACTGACTGAAATCACATGACTTATTCTGAGCAAAAATCTGGTTCATTTGTGACATCTGGGAAGAGCCAAATAATTATCTTTACAGGCCATAATTAACATTAACACAAACTGAAAACGTTCAGTGTCTCAAGTCTTAACAATAACTTAAAACATCATTATAGACAATGAAATTATTATTAATATTCAGAATCCGGGTCAGAATCTGTTTTAATTTTTTTATTTTTATTATTATATTCATTTTGCATCATAAATACGTTTATAATGTGTATGATGTGAAATATGATCATAAATATCATCAATGTACACAACATAAACTATTTAAAATTAATTAATTGAATTAAATTGTGAATGTAAAACAAAAAATCCATACTGTATTTATTAATTCCTGTGTGCAATAAATGTATTTTATTTAGTTAAGAGAAGAGGAAGAAGGAGAGGAAGAAGAAGCAGAAGCAGAAGCAGGGGCAGGGATTGGCCAGTTTGTTGCTATGGTAACGCTGATTGGCCGGTGTCACGACAGTCAGGTGCGGCAAAGTCGTTAGCAAACCACGGTGGAGGCAGCAGAGTGCTTCAGCTTGTAAAGTCCACAAAAGACAATCAACGGTAACGTTTACGTACTATACATGTGATAGTTTGTTGTTCAAGTTTCTAAATATCTTACCAAAGTTTGACTGAACGTGATTTTAGAGGGATAACGGCGGCGGCGACGATGACGACGACGTGGAAACAAACGTTGGGATAGCTTAGCATTGTAGCACGGACGCCGAGGACAACAACAATGATGAAGGTGAAGATGAAGAATTAAGGTGACGTCAACAAGACTCTTCTCAGGGTAAGTCGTGCTTGTTTTGATGAGTCATGTTTAGTGCTTCCTTCAATGCTGACTCAGCAGGATTACAGTTGATTACAGTGACTCTGCTTTTATTTTCCCATGGCGGCCATTTTGTCGGGAAAACGCTCAGGTGCAAATAATCTAATGAATGATGATGGCCGAGTTCCATTTAGTTTCCTCAGTTAAATGACATGTATAACATCACAAAGTTAAGTCTAGTCACCTTTTTATTTTAATGTCTATTGGTAATTACGCTCATCAAACGTGAAATACGAATCTTACAGTAACCCTTCTTTGAAACTAGCACTTATTTGGTCCGTTTGAATGATTTCCGGTCCCTGTGTGCTGAGGGATGGATCGTGAAGTCGTGGTGTAATGGGTGGGTGGTGTCTTGTGACGCTGTGTTTGTTGATGCGTGTGATGGCTCTGAGGTTTTTCCTTATTATTTTGGTTGTGTGAGTGACTTTGTTCCAGTTTATTTTGACACTGAGCACATTGAAGAATCATGTGGAACAGTAAATGGGTTGAATCATGCTTTTACACAGTAATAGGCTGTGTGGCTGTCATACAGTTATTGTCCAAGGCAGGGGTCACCAACCTTTTTGAGGCCGAGAGCTACCTGAAGGGTAGAGAAGAATACGGAGGGCTACCATATTGACATTTTATACCATTTAAATGATGAATATTATGCATTCCAGTGCTTACTCCTAATGATTGTCACAGTTTATAAACAATATCAAGAACATTTTACTCAGTGATCATATGGATACATGCAGGTGAGGTGAAGAGAAATGAGCCTGTGGGCACCACGTTGGTGACCACTGGTCTAAGGTATTTAAAATTGTCATTATTTATGATGCAAGGTTGCAGATGTTATGTGATGCCAAGGACCAGTTCCTTTGATTTCATGACGTTGAGGTGAAGATGGTTTTGCTTGCTCCACTGAGTGAGATAGTGGACTGTATTCCTGTAGAGTCTGCATTTTCAGAAGCAAACTCTGTGTAGCCCAACCTGCGGTCTGAGACCCTGACTCACAGATTCCTGCATGAATTCCTACAGTAGTACTGACCCATTAATGTGTTGTATTTTAATTTATTATTTCTCTCCCATGTTTTATTTATAAATGTGCAAAAATTAGTTAATGGCAGTAAAACTAGTCAAACATGACAATGAGTGCACACATTTTCCCTCTTCTCAGGTTTGTCATCTTTTAAAAAGTGTAATCTTTGTATCTATACTACAACTTATTCCATTAGATCAGTGATTTGTCTTTATGAAACACACATGCAGGAGCTCAGTGTAGTTTGGCCATGTGTGTGTGTGTGTGTGTATGCGCGCTCCAGACTCCTGTCAAAGCAGTTGTCCTGTAGTGTGTCTCACTGTTGCTGCTATCTCGCGTCTTCTTCATCTCACTAACGTGTTTGCATCCTTCTCTCCTTTATCTTATCTTCCCTCGCTTTCATTCTCTCTCTCTGTCCGTCTGCTCTGCTTCATCCTAAAGCTCCGTGGCTTTACTTTTAAACAGAAAAACACATTTTTTTGTGCTTGCATATGTGTATTCAAAGATTGCAGCGACATAAAAAAAGTTGAACACGTGTTTTATGTTTTTGTTCTGCGAGAGTTTTCCATATATGGCCGCTTCTGCTCTGCAGCAGCCGCAGCTGTAGGGAGTGATTTACTCGCAGCTCCTCTTGCCTGCATCTTCCTCTTTCTACTGTATGTGAGTCTCGGTCTCTTACCATCAACATCATTGCGACACACACACACAGAAAATGTCACATATGAGTTGTTAAAAACACACGTTGTTGGCATGTGGCGGATGAATCAGTGAGCTGCCCACGAGCACCAGCTCCTCGTTAGTCACGCTGCTGTGGTTTAGAGTTCATGTGTTTGTTTGCTTAATATGTTCGAAAACAGGGTGAATAAAAAGGAAATCACTCGATTGTCTGTTAGTTACGGCCTGCCCCACACTAGTGGACTAGAATTGGACGGATTTTGATCCCAATCTGGTCACAATCGTTGGTTTCTTCCGATTGTTGGCTGATTTTAACAGATTATCTGGCCTAATTATTCTGTGTGAGGGATTAACAGATGTAATTTTTAATATCATCGGACACATCAGAGTCTTTGCAATTTCAAAGTATGAAGCATGTTTGATATTCTCGACTGAACAGTGTTTCGGGGGCACGACAAGAACCCTGCAATAACCAATGAGAGTGAGTCGACCGGGGAAATCGCTCCAATCTAATCTAATAAAAAATCTAATAACCATTGTTTAATCTAGGGGTGGGTATCGCTACTCATTTCCTGAACTGAATTTAATTGCCTTTCACAGAACTAATGCTGCAAATTACATCACATGTAGCGCTGTATTAGGATCGCAATTGACAATTGACTTGTTTGGTCTGTAAATCGTCCGTAAAAAACGACAGTTTGAAGCTGTTTCCAAATTGTCCAGCAGAGGGCACTGTGAGTGCCCTCTATTTTGCTCAATAGAAGGAAACAGTGGTCGATCTGTTTCGTGGTGACATGTGTACGTATTTCCACTTCCATTAGGTTAGCTGTTGGCGCGATCTAAAGATTAGAATAAATCAATATTGTACATTTGAAATTTCAGTAGTGTTTTTTTTTAAATCTAGCCCGAGGTAAAACCCAAATTAAGAAGATGAAATGAAGGAACACAATCCAGAAATGTTCTGTTGCATTGACAATGACATAACTGAATGGTTGTTTAAGTTACATTTTAATAAATGTGCTACTTAACAAAACACCAGAACTGTTTAATTTGCTTAATAATATTATAAATATATACCCCACCCTGGCTTTCTGGTCTACATTTCTAAAAAATGGTGTTTTAAACCTGTTTTGACAAATTTTCTATGCATAATACAATATTAATAAGTATTAAAGTTGTTCAGTGTGACACACAAACAGACTTAATGCTGTCTCATGCTGTATCTCTGTGTGTTTGTGTGTGAGGAACCTTGAGGTTGTTGCTACTGAGCGTTTGACCTTTCCTGAGGACATTATCCAAAAAAACAGTGTGTGCTTGAGCTTGCATAAAAAAAAAAAATCCATATTTATTCATTTACAATAACCACAGAGCTGCTACAACTATCCCCACCAGTCCACCTTAAGAGATTTCTGCCTGCAGTGACTCATTGTTGCCTGCTGGTGTCAGTGTTGCACCAGGGAATAGTGCTCCTCACATGGACTCTGGAGCAAAGAGGAGGTTCTTGTTTTTAAGGTGGTTTGTGAGGGATGACAGGCTTTTCACCTGAGTGAGAGCCACATTCTCTGTGGAGTCAGCATCAGTGTGTGTGTTTTTATTGTTGTGTTTTTATAGAAAACAAACCTGTGCCGTGCAGGTTTACATCATTTTAAGGACGAAACAATCTTGTACCTCTTGTAGTTTGAACAGTTTTAAGTGTTTGTTTTCAGCCCTGTGTGTGTGTGTGTGTGTGTGTGTGTGTGTGTGTGTGTGTGTGTGTGTGTGTGTGTACATGTTGGTGCCCGTTAGCACCGGTGCTGGCTGTGTCTTGGCGGCAGCTGACACAGAGAAAGCAGCTTACAGCTCGTGGTGGTGAAGGCCTGGGAGACTCCCGGACTGACACCAACACTGAGGCTTTGAGGATTAGTGCCATTTCATCACACGCACACACACACACACAAATGGAGAACACAGGTTGTGGATTGATTGTAAACATGAACCAATATATGATATTATTATAAATTTCAGTTCAATGTATGAGTCCTTAGTGGCATTATATTGTTTTGTTACACAAATACACACATTTATCCATATTTGTGCACATTATTTGAACGTTTACGTTTAAGAATCTACACATTTTAAATATTAAAGCGTATTATTAGCTTATTTTAGTCCGGAAATGTTCATAATGTTTATACCATGACGCCGAGTCAGGTATATGTGGAACAAGAGGTAGCATGAAGGTGTGTTTTCAGTGTGTGTGAGGTTGTTGGAGAGTGATGTGTGTGCTAAGAGAAAGCTAAACAGCAACAGTTACTATGGCCGTGTGTGTGTGTGCGTGCGTGTGTGTGTGTGTGTGTGTGTGTGTGTGTGTGTGTGTGTGTGTGTGTGTGTGTGTGTGTGTGTGTGTGTGTGTGTGTGTGTGTGTGTGTCAGGGTGGCAGAGAAGGTCAAGGTTGGTTGCCATTGCAGTCCTTCCTCTTGTCCTCTCTGTACATCTTTGTTCATGCTCACACTATTGGTACAGAGGTTACGTCATCACTCGTAGCATTTAGTGACCAAAAGGAAAAAAAATCAACATCAAATCTACTCCCTACAATATCGTAAGAATATGTTTACCATTAACCACACTTTTCCACACCAAACTCCAGAGAGAAAATCAATGATTTTACATCATTGCACACAGGAGTTGTTGATCCATCGATGCCTCCATTACCAAGTTAAAATGTGTTACTAATTGACTTCGGTGTTTGAAATCTGTTGTTCAGATTAACCTCAATGAGACAAACTGACCACACGAGGCTGCAGTGGACCAGCAGCTCGTGCATCCATGTGAGCTAAAACATGCTGATTTTCTCTATGGTCTTTGGTGTGAGAGTGTGAGCACATTAGAAACTCAAGTTTTCTGTTGGAAAAGTCTGTTTAACTTTGAGAAAAAGTTGCAAATGTATACTTAAGATATCATAGACATAAGCTGGTGTAGATTTGATTAGATAAAACACTGTTTTTCATTGTGTTCGCGACACACTTGGCAAAGTTCCTCACAACCACACTTCACAAAAACCCGAACTCTGACTCTGACTTACTCAACCCAGTTGAAGACGTTATGAAACGGGTCAGGTTTATGTGTCCTACTTGCTCACACACTGACATGTTAATGCACCGTCTTTAAACCAAAGTCTTTAGCTGCTTCTTTTCTTTTTCACTGGGAGTTTACTTAAGTTTGATTTATGCCTGTGAGTGCTGCGTGTCTAAACCGGCCTGTCTGTCAGTTTGTGAGGGTTTATCCGTCTCCTTCAGGCCGACACGCTGCTTGTGGTGACCAGAACAATGAAATAACTTATTGAAGCCGCTCTTACACTGGTGTAGTGGGCAGTGGGAGCAGCCATGTGGCAGAAACAATAACAGTACAATAGCCTGAAGGCTGTGTGTCTGTATGTGAATACCTGTCTGTGTTTATGGATGAGTGTGAGATTGTGCATGTGTGTGTCGGTGTATTTATGTCTACGTCTGTGTTTGTGTCTGAGTCTGTTTGTGTGTTAACGTGAGGTGTGCAGGAGTGACCACGCTGTTTGTGAACGTGTCTGGCCTCTTCACTGCGATCACTTTGCTTTTCTTCCACTATAAAATATTTAAAAGTCCCTGTAAAGTGATAAAAATATCTCTTCTGTCTTTGTCTCCCTGCCGGAAAATGTGTTAGTAACCACCTCACCAAATGTCAATTTTGATTTTAAAGAAAGTTGCCATGTGTTAGAGGTGTGTATTTAGGGATTACTAAAACTTTGTTTTTCAGTAAATAAAATACACCAGAGCAGGTGCATCTATTTATTTAAATCCATATTAATCCATTGTATTTGGTGTCTTGTTGTTTTGTTGTTATGCTGTTCCTGCAGGACATGTGTCAAAAATCAGCGAATATATAACAAAACATTAATGCAAACCTTTTAAACGCCTCCAATTTATATTGCTCTCATTCAACAATAAAAATAAAAACCCTAGACACTAAAAACAAACGCTAGAACATCAAGTAGTGTGTAGCCGTAGAATGAATTGGGACAGAAAATCTAAACGGAGTACTGTCATCTCGTGAGAAGTGCCATTAAATTAAGAAGTGGACGTAATTGGCTCAATGGGCAAAAACTGACATTGGACTTGCTGTTTTACAAACATATAGAACAGTGACATCTATACTGTACTGTACTGTACACAAATAGAAATGTTGGGGATGAGGTGTTTGAGCTGAGGAGAGTTCTCCCAGCCATTTTATTCAGGTTATTCATTGAGAATAAGGGCTTATTCAGATAACGCTTTCAGGGATAGGCTATTTACACGAGTCACTTTTTGTCTTACTTTTTGTGCTAAGTTTATTTACTAAAATACAATGAACATTGCGCACAACCAGGTACACACTGTGTGTATCCATGAATATTTTTTTGACTTATTTATGTTCAACAGAAATTGGGTTCTTTTGTCTGTTGTTGATGCGGTGGAATTTTAAATGAAGTGTCAGAGCTTTGGGCACATTTGCAGGACAAAGACAGTAGTGTAGGAGCAGGTGCAGTTACCTATGAGTGACGGGATAAACCTTTGATAAAGCTTAGAGTTTTGTATTGTTACAGTGTTGGAGGAGGAGTTCTGCCAACTGTGGCTTCTGTGCATCGTTGAGCCATATTTTTGAGCCAGGACTAAAAAAAATCCCTAACAGAAGATTAAAGAGAAACTGTTTTCAATCTTAACTCCACTTATGTTCTCAGCCACTATTTTCTAACTAATGACTCTGCATCCGCTTCACAGGGTCTTTAAATGTTGATTTTTTTTTTATTCAAAAGAATTCTTCTGAAATTACAACATGATGCCGAGTTGCACAATATGGTAAAAGAATGAAAAATCAAATATTGCTATCGCAATATGGTTGAGAATTGGTCTGACTGGTCATTTTTTGTATCCTTTTCATTAAGAAAATACTGAAAATCACGTTTTGACATTTAGATTTGCCTTTTGTTGGAATCGTAACTAATGAAAACATGTTTCGTCCTGCATCGCTGCAGAAATTCCTCACCTTTTGTCTTCATCCAATAACTACAATAATCTCTCTGTTTGGATTTTGCACCAACTCACATTGCATTTTGATTATTTTGCGATTTAATTGTGCAGCGCCATCAAAAAAAAACAACCACCTTGAAACCTAAAGAGCCGAGAGCTTGTTTGTGAAGTTTGTTTTCCTCCTGTCACCGTAGTAACCGTCACTGTCAACACAACAAAGGCAGACTTAAGCGTCCATTTAGTGTGGAAGCTTTTGAGCTCTACATAATGTGAATGTGAAATCAAAGACTTTATTCAAACACTTTATTGTACAGTTTTAGGTGGCGCTGGCGTTCCTGTATGTGTGTGTGTGTGTGATATGAGTGAGAATGAAGCCACAGACACCTGAGCTGCTTTTATTAATCACCACTGACAGACAAACACTGTAATGAAGCTGTGGGGGATTTCCTGTCTTAATCTATTGTCATGAAACGATGTGATAAAACGATCTCGTCCAAAAACTTTTGAACAGGAAATGGCTTTGTTTCCTCCGCCGCCTCGTCTTTGACGAGCCTGCAGCGCCGCGATGAGACGCAGTCATTAAGACGCATTACCGCCTCACTTGAAGGATGTATGAATGAAATGGCTTGACATCTAAAGTGTCTTAATTACACACCGCTTCCAGCGGTTTACACTCTGTCGATTGTACACACCGAGTTTGACGCGTCTTTGTTGACAGATTTGCCTTTTTTCTTTTCGGCCTCTTTTCACATTATCGGAAACACCAACGCTTGGTGCCATTTAGCATGATTATGGGTGTAGGTGCAGCTGAAAAAGTGGTAAAACTAAAGCAAACACTGTTGTCTTTGAGCGGAATGCCTTGAATAATTTGGCTTTTAGTTGATGGTTCCTGGAGGGAAAGATTTGAAAGGTTTTCTGTAAATGTCAGCAAAGGGGAGAGAAAGAAGGGAAAACCTCAACTCATTGGAGAATTGAACCACAGCGATTATTCCTTATTGTCCTGCAGCGGTTGGACCACGTCTGCTAACCAAACACACACCGCGTGGTTCAAGCAACTTGTTGTACATCGTAATCCTTATTTACAGAAGCCATTAGCTGCGTGTTCAAGCCAAATGTTCACTCAGTCAGAGCCATCCATACAAGAGCACGCTCTTAAGTAAACTGCCGTCTCTTTCATAAATCCAAGCCTGCGCTTCACCTTTGACCGTTTCCCTCTCTCGATCCGCCGTCATTCTCTCAATTTTCACCTCCCGTCCTTTCACTGTCTCACTCGTTTCACTCTCTCCCCTCCATTATTCATCCTCTGGCTCGTCTACGTGACAGACAACAGCCCCATTGTGGCGGCGTTTTCGTCGGACCACACAGACGTGGTGCATCCCTCCTTTTATTTTCTACCTATATAATCATGTCTGAAATCAGTGGGCTGTGACAGGTCGTCACCTCGCAGCTTAGATAGAGGAAATACCTCAGGCTCTTACACTACATATCCTTTAAGGTGTGCATACATGTCTGCAGGTATGTGTGTGTGTGTGTGTGCGCGCGCGCATCCCACCAGGAAGATAATAGGGGCGTTAAGTACCTGTCTCATCATAGCACTTGAGTAGAGAGAGGGTGTAGCATGCTTGATGCATTCACACAGGCTCTCTATTGTGCATTGTTTTCACACACACACACAGAGGTATGGGTGTATCAGTAATGGATGGACGCCACGTTCACTCAAAAACTGTGAAATGAGCATGAAAATCTAACAACTCCAATGAACAGGAGGCAATGTAACCTGTCGTTATTTCACTAGGTGGCACTGTCGAAAGGTCGATAGGACCACAGACCTGTGGAAGACGGTCGGAAAAGATGGTGGCTACCTAAATGTACGACTTTGTAACTCTCATATTGTACCATGGACCGTTTTCACTGCTGCACCACCCATGCTAACTCTTATCTATAAAGTATATCTCCCTTATTTCACCAGGTAAGAAAAGCCTCATTAAGACAATACAGAAAACAACCACCACAACACAAACGGGTCACTAATTAAAATTCAATTAGAGCAGCTTTTCTCTGTCCTTTAAAATGGATTAAATTCACCCAGCGTGATCAGTTCAGACATTTTCAAGTCACTTTTGAAAGTCGTTCCAGGAGGACGGGGTGGCGTATTAAAAAGATGTTTTTCCCAAGCTGTGTTCTCGCTCTCAGGATCAACATCTGAAGACTATAGTGAGTTTGATTACGAACCAAGAGGGTAGCTGTCCAATAATACATTTGTTTATGAAAGTTAACCACTGTGACAGCCTTCTGACGTACAAAGAGAGGCATTCAGCTTTGGCGCACAGAATACAGGGATAAATGTGATCTATGAAGGGCACAGGAATGTAGTGTATCCAGCTTTTTTTTATAGTATTGATCATTTGTGTTCATGAGACGTAAACCACCACTGTCCATTAGTGGCAGAAATATTTCCACACATTTTCCACACACTGGAATTGATTAATAATCGATTCATCTATTGTTTCAGCTCTAGATAAAATTTTAAATATTTCTAGTTTTCCAAAATAAATAAAACAATTTCTCCAGTGTGGTTACTGCCTCTCTGTTCCAGGGTGGTGACGTTGGCTCCTCCCGCCTTCTCAAATGTGAATTGTGTTTTCTGGCATCTTAATGATACGTTTATTTATATGAAGGTTTATGAAACCTCTGAGATTATGTGTGAAGAAGAGGTCCAGTGTTCTGACCTCCTATAGGTTTACGTGTGTGTGTGTGTGTGGGACTTGGTCCAACTAACTGTGGAGCACCTGGTTGGTGGATTAGTGCCAGAGAAACATGATGAATGGCCTGCGTAACATAACATCCATGAGCCTGTGGACGAAAGCTGGACCTGCTTGGCTCTGCTTTTCAAATCTGACAACAATATATGATCGAAAGCTGCGTCATATTTATTCCTCCTGCATCCACAGCCCTGCTTTTATCATTTTAATGCATTCTATGGCAACAAGGGAGTCTGTAAAATAAAAACATCAGCCGGGTTTGCTCGTTTTTAAACGAGCCAGGAGAGTTTGAATAGGTAATGAAAGGTTGAACATATATATTTATAGTGTGTTTTTGCACGTCGGCGCTGAAGGCCGCGTGACCATAAATCATACGATAGGCTACAATGCGTTAAAGCTGAACAAACAATGGTTCATCACGTACCTATACTCAGGCCCGAGGCTTTAATAAAGACCCCTAAAACAGAACTTTCTCCCCGAGTCGAGATTAGAGCTAATTGGAACCGTGTCGCAGTGCTAAAGAAAATCAGTGTTGTTTCAACTTGGAAAAATATCTTTTATAGATGAAGTGAATTCTATTTCCTAAGACTGTGACCACGAAGGAAGTGCTTTAAAACTCGAACATAACATGCAATTAACCTGCCAGCAGCAGCAGCAGCAGCAGCAGCAGCAGCGATGGTGGCTTTTACAGGAGCAGCGTTTCTCCTTATATAGGCATGAACTGCAACCTGCAACTGTTTGCAGGGTTAGGTCTGCACTGCGCTCACCTCAGGACATCCACAGGGCATAAATCAGCATGTACATGCAGTAAAAGTGGGCTTAAAGTTGTTTAAGTGCTCCTCGTGGATCTGACTTCCAACAAGAAGGAGGTACATGTCCACTTTCTGCTGCGTTCAAGTGCCTTTGGTTAGAAAGTGGTTTTAATTTATTATCCGGCTATAGCAATGCAAAGGACGTGTCGTGTGGCCTCGGCACGTTGCATAACCGTGACCAAATTATTTATTTGCCAGTGCTGTGAAGAAGTGGAGGAAAATAAAATCTCCATGAAAGTGGAAACAGTGACGAGGGAAATGGATGTAAATGTTTTTATTGTCAGACCAAGGTCAGCGTTTTTTTTCTTGCGTCTTTTTTCTACCAAAGCGGCTCCTTTGGCAACGTCTCACACACAAACACAATTAATCAGAGGACACAGCTGAGCACACAATTCAATTAACCACACAAAACCATCACAACAACGAGAGACAAATAATTTCACGGTGTTTTATGGAAGAGGATTAGGGCCACATGTGAATATTCTTTTGGAAACAAACAAAGCCAGAAGTCATAGATTATAAATTGAAAAAATTCTGAGAAAGAAGACAAAATCAGATTAAAGTCGTTTTACTGAGAAAAAAGGGTGAAATCAGGTTGACGTCTGAGGAAAAAAACTCTGTTATGAGATCTAAGTAAGAATTCTGAGAAAAGTTGAACAGATAAAAGTGAGAATTCTGAGAAATCTGAGAGAAAACTGTATTCTGAGGTTTAAATCAGAATTCTCAGATTTAAGCATGAATTCTGAGAAAGATTTAACAGATTAATATCCGAATACTGAGATTAAAGTTTGTATTCTTAGAACAAAGTCTGTTTTCTGATATTCAAGTCGGTATTCTGAGATTTAAGTCATAAATCTGAAAAAAATTGAACAGATTTAAATCAGAATTCTGAGATTATGGTTAGTCTTAAAAAAAAAAAAAATCCCCAAAAAACATTCACATGTTGCCCTAAATCCTTTTACGTAGTTTATAGTTTACACGAGTGCTGGAATGGAATCAAATTGAAGTGAGACAGATTTACTTTAATTCCCTCCGTACTTCTAAAATAGAGTCTCACAATAAATGCAACAAAATGTGTTGCCTTGTCTGGTGGAGTTCAAAAGATCAACCTGTCGATAAAACTTAACCAACAGTATTTCCTCAGATTTAAATTCATGTATCTGCGTGTCAATCAGTGGTGAGAAACACAGAAAAGGCATTTCCGCAATCTTCATAAAGGATTACACGGCTCACCTGCTGAAATGATATCATCTTCCTTTCTTTTTATACACGATTTTATTCCTCCTACTCCAGATTATCCGCACCTCGGCCACTCGTCTTATCTTCTTTCCTTCCTGTCGCCCACAGAGAAACCTCCGCTTTGTTCTTCTAAAGCGTGTGCTGAGAGCAGGATTAAAGTTGTCTTTGTAATCATGGGCCAGTTTTAATGACACACCTCTGATGCATAAATCTTTTCTGTCCGTCCATCGTCAGTTTTTTCATCCTTCTTTTTGTCTTGAGGGAAATAAATCTGTGTCACAGGGTTTTAAAACCTTTTGAGTCACAAAATTGGATGTAAAGTTCAACATCCGGGATAACAACGTTGTACATCGAATTTCGAGATTGACTTTGACCCATCAGGTTTTAGCACATTGAATGGAAATTATTTAAATATTTTAAACCGGAAATAAATTTTTTACACTGAAAAAAATTAAATATTGAAAATTTGAAAGGTTAAAATCAAAGGGAAAGAAACTTATACATAATTCTAATGCAAAGAAATTGACAAATTAGTGCTAGAATTTAAAAACCGGGACTGATGTGACTTTTTCATGATAGTTTCAGTTAATCATCAGTTTGCCACAAGCTTTTAATATGAGAAACTGACTATCTGGACCTGGCACAACAAATTCATCTTGTTTTACTGTGGAAAAAAAACTGTTTTGATTTCATCATTAAAGGTTGATTCATGGGTCACATGTGCCACAGTTGAGATTTAGCCTAATAACCTTGTTGCATCAATAAAGAAAATCAGGAATATAATTGTAAATTGGTATTTGGCCCGCTAAATGTCACTGCCAGCACATTTAAACTCCAATTTCCAGTTTGACAGATTAAGGGTAGCTTTGTAGCATACAAAAACAGATAAGATATGTGGCTGTAAACAAAGCAGATATCTAATATACAAGCAGGTAGACCTGTATAATATACAATATACCACCTTGTAAAACTAATGCTAATATTAAGGAGTGGAAGAAAAACCGTAGTACAGTACAGAGATTCCATGCAGCACAACACAAGTCGCTCTTACATAAGCTAATTCTTTTACAATTAAACCTGTGGCGTGTGCACGTCTTCAGATACTGAGAGTAAGTTCATATCTCTGTTCCCATCAGCAAACGTGCTCCTGCCGTCAGTCTCATACTCAACCAGCTGATGTCCTGATCGATGCTCTTTTTTTTTTTTAACCTAAACATCCTGTTTCTACCTCCGTCAGTGCACTCTGTTTCGGAGTCATCGGAGCATGTGTGCCAGACCGGGTTCTCATAAAGATAAGAGATCTTAAACTAACAGTGAGGCCTCAGAGCAGGTGAGATGCAAGAGATTACATGAATTTACATATGCACAGGTGCATGCATGCAAGGCATGGATGCACACGCACTTGTAAATATGTTTTCCATTGACATTTACCATGCGACAAGAAACCAAACAATTAACCACTCCTGTAATGGAATGGAAAAAGAAGTTTGCAGCATTTTCTGTCTCTGCAGAGAAAAAAAACATACAGTATTGGCCAAATGAAAAGCTGATGTTTTCTGCTGGGGAGAGAGTTTAGATGAAGTAGATCAGTTAATGCAACATTTCATAATTATATTAAAGTAATGCAAAACTGAAATCTTTGGTAAACCCCAATACCCTAATTTGTGCCACATCTATTACCTTAAGGTGGCAGCAGCAGCAGCAAGCCTTTAGTGAGTGGACTGCATGTGTATGTTTGCAGAAGTGATGACATTTATGGGGGTCTCTTGAATGCATCTTGTAGCCTCTCCTCAAACTGCAAAATGTTGTGAATCAGAATCTCAAAAGCGGTAAAAAAGGAGGGTCATTGAATGCATCAAATTAATGACATTTAACCATCAACGGCATTGCCTTTGCTCGAGTGCAGTGTTGCTGCTACTTTTGGTCGCCTGGAGCAGTGACTGACTGCTTCATCAATCACATCGTGTGAGCTGCCTGTCAAATGTCTGCACATGTTTTCAACACTGTGCTTTATTGAAGAACATACCCCCCACACACAAACACACACAGGTGAGTGTGTTTAAGGTCGGTTGGTGAGACACGATGAGGTGGAGATGCTGTCTGTTAGTCACACACTGACACTGACAGAACAGCTGATTCCAAATCTGCTGACTGTGTCCTCTGTGTGTTAAAAAGCTCATGTTTGGTGCGTGTGACTCCTGTAAAGCGTTGATTTATCTGTGCGGTGATCACAGCGCAGTCAAGGTTCACCATCAAACCTCCCACCTGCTCGTTTCCGATTCCCTCGCTTTGCTCACCGCAGCCTGACACTCGGGGGAAATCCTCCATCAGGAGCCGTCAACAGCCCTGAGGCGAGTAAACATCATGCCTAGCTGTAATGACTGCTGTCTTGTTTCCTTACCAACCTGCTCTGTTATGGTTGCCGCAGTGGCGGTGGTTTCAGGAACCCATTCATTAAAACGTCTTTCCAGGTTGCAGGAGCATGGATAACAATATCCCATTGTCTCGTACAACAGGAGAGAAAGAAAGACAACATGAGTCAAAGAGTGTCACTCCTGGACTTGAAGCACAATGGTCGTATTATCACCCCAGAGATTAATGAACGTCTTTTAGGATTCTCCGTTTCCTCTTGGAAAGGAAGAACATCGGCTCGGCTGTAACTTCATATCTCTGTGTTTGCTGTGTTCGAGGTCAAGCAACGCAAGGCATTTATTGTCTCTGACAGGTCAAGATATTCAGGCAGATATGATTATATATGGCTGGCGGTGGTTCAGTGGTAGAGCGAGTCGTTTTCACCTGGGAGGTTGTGGGTTCTCCTCTACCTGTTTTTCTCAGTATAGCAGTGTTTAGATTTCTCAAGGTGCACACAGGAAGTGATTCCTTTTGTGTCAACACAGATGGAGGCAACAGCAACTAATGCTAATATGCTACTCAATGAGTATATGACTGAAAACACAAACGTTTCAAAAGTGAATTTTACTGCTATAAAAAACCATGTTTGTCGGGATGAAACACTACTTCTGCTCTGCAGCTGTATACACACAAACGCTCCCTCAGTCATACCTGATAGTATTGCTTGACGAACCATATAATGTATTGATTCTGGTCAAAAGACCAAACGTTAGACATGTATACAAACTTACTTATGGGCAGTTTATTCATTTCCTGTGATCAAACGCTTGTAAAATGTTACACGCTGGACTTTTTAATGTAAAGCAGGCTAATGTTCTGTCTCTCATTGTCTCTCGTCAGTCCAAGGACATTTCTGGAGTGGGTCATATAACTCCCTCATGTCCGCAGTGTTCATGTAGTGTGCTTCTGCAGTTACAGCCTCTTAAAGGCTCACAAGCCCGAAGGCTCGTCAGAGCAGACCACATCAAAAGAAGAGCTTTGAAGTTTTCCGCCATATGGGATGCTGAGATAAATTTTGGGCTGCACTGTGAACTGTCAGATTATCAGAGGGGGGAAGTTTCGGCTTGATCAGCTCCTCTTCATCTGTTTTAATACACACATCATGAAGACCAAACATGGAAGCGACAAAGACTCACAGAGACTTTGTTTTTCGGTGTCTGCACCACCACGGTTTACTTTTGTGTGGTTGTCTGTTTAAATGAAAACATTGTTGAGTCATAGTCAGAGCAAAGAGATTTATATTAAAAAAAAAAACTTATTTGTAATGGTTTATATAGCTCATTAGTTATGACCTTAAAGCAGAAATAATACAGCAGATGATGGATGAATGAAATGACCTTTAAATGTTTATTTCTTAAAATTGGATTAGTTAGAAAACAGTACAGTTAAAGCCTATTTTATGCTCAAAGAAAGCTTTGACATAATATCAGCCTGTCTGCTCCTGGACCTTCAGTGCCAAATGTTGGGTCGGGACCCACATATGGGTCATGGGAGATTTTTTTTTGGGTCCCCCAAATAAAGTTTTTGAATTTTCCCAACGTTTTTTAGATAATATTTACTGTATGTGTATCTGTTTAAAATAACATGCACACAATGAAGTTGTTGAAATGGTTCTCATACCCGGAATTGTTCTTGCTCCGCCCATTTTACCAAGTATGCATACTTTTTGTCGGCAGAGAAAACACACACAAATCTGAAATCAAACTTTTTCTGTGTTGCAGAATGCATTTGGAGTCACAAAATGTGGTTTATGTATCAAGATATGACGTATTCATAGTTTGGCATTATCTCTGTCACTAGAGACCAATAGATTTGGTGTTGAAGCATTATTTACCGGACTTAAATTTAGTATATTATTAATGCCATTCAGCTGTTCCAAATGCAGTGACTGTACTTGGCGAGTATGTACTTGAGAGTCTGCAAGTACGTACTTGGGTTTGAATAGGATTTGAATAGGATTAATTCTTAAGCCCTAATGTGGAGTCTGTTTCCTGTCCATCTGATGAACATCAGTCCAATATTCATCCTCGTTTTTGCTGAATTGTAGTTTCCACTTCACTTCTCAGTGAAATATCTTGTTCCTCTAGTGGCCACATGTTCCACTCCAGTGTTTACACACTCACTGCTAACTCACTAAACCGGTCGTATTTAGTGGAAATGTAGATTTGCGTGTAAATGTTTTGTCACATATGAGCCAAACTCAACCAGCAGCACAGTTTATAACCCAGCTTTAATATCTGTGTTAACTAACACAAGTCTGCAAAACACTCCATTAAAAACGAGCTGAGGAGTTGATTCATCTGTTCCACAAAACCACACGACACTGCGCACAAAAGTCTTAACAAGAAGCACATGAAGGTGCAGCGTAAACCTTCTGTGCTCTCTCCTCGTCCTCCTTGTTCACATGTACTGCAGCCTCCTCCACCACATCATCAGGTCCCCGCTGAGCGTAACAATGCCCTTTCCAAATTCAACACCCGCTTACAACTCTGGCGCCAGGCCTCCATGTGGACCAGTTGGCGTCCACTTACACACACACACACAGATATATATATATACAGTGTATAATAAAGACACCTTTCCCCGAAGCCATAAAATGATATTCATCAGCAGAGATGATTGTTTTCAGTGAATTATGAGCTGTTATGTCATTTATTCCAAACCAAATGTCTTTTATTGTGTTTTCTTTCTGACCTGAAGGGGCTTTTACTGTATATACTCTCTCTTTCTCTCTCTCTCTCTATATATATATATATATATATATATATATATATATATGTATATATATGTATGTATATGTGTGTGTGTATATGTATGTATATATATATGTGTGTGTGTGTGTGTGTATATATATATATATGTATGTGTGTGTATATATATGTGTATATGTATGTATATGTATATATATATGTGTGTGTGTGTGTATATATATATGTATGTGTGTATATATATATGTATGTGTGTATATATATATATATACATACGCATATATGTGTATAAGAAACAGCTGCTGGATCAGATTAATTTGTTCTGGTGTCACAGTTTTTTGTGGTCACTCTTGAAGGAGATTGAGCAGGAGAAACACGGAGCAGCCCGTTACTAGAGTCTGGAGGTGATTTAAAGGAATGCGTGGGACACACAGTGAGAGTCAAATGTCCATTGCTGACCTGACGGTGCTGCCAAATGTCCTGATGGTCAAATTTAGTGTGTTTACACAGAAACTTGAGCCAAGCTTTGGAAAATCTTATACAAAACATCTTTTGGGGATGAATAAAGTATTTCTATTCTATTCTATTCTATTAAAGATGGGAAAAATGTTTTGTTTTCCAGAGATTGTTGTTCACAGATAAGACAGTTTAATGTATGATTTTATCACGCATCATGATAAAAATCACCCAAGAATGCAGAATATTGTAAATATTTCTCGTCACTGTCTTGAAAAGGCTGTCTGTCTTGCCATCATACAGTTGTAGCTATTTATATAGTGCCACTGCATCTTTCCAGTTATTCCAGGACCTCATTGTATATGACGATCATATTTAATGTTCTTGTTTTTTGTATCCTGAGGAATATGTTGCATAATAATTGGTAAAATCATTGTTTTTGTAACATTAATACACATGATTAATCTATATCTGTAAGCATTAAGAACAAGTGCACACATATGAAAGTTTACTTTTGAACTGTTTGTTAGGAAGCAACGCTGTTCCTTCAAGGTAGGAGAAACAGTTAAAGCAGGCTACATTTGAAATTCAAAAGACCAACCTGCTATCTTCAGAATTCCCTCTGAAGCCATGCCTCCAGAGCACAGGAATACTTTCTTTCAGTATTTTTCAGTGATTTTTAACTTTTTTGGAGACTTGTTCAAATGACAATGTGATGCTGAAAAACAACAAATATTCTAAGATCACTGCAGCCTTTTCTGAGCTTTCTGAGCTTTCTGAGCTTGGATCGCTCTGCGTCAGCCACACAAAACTGTCTTTCGTTTGCAACCAACACCTGTTGTTGTTGTTGTTGTTGTTGTTGCAACTGTCTCATTGGATTTAGCAAGCTAACATGTCTAGCATGCGCGATTAGTGCACAAAGAGGTGTACGCGCATGGGGGGGAGGGGCAGATGGCAGTTTGATTGATGCATCACAATCCCATTAATAATTTTTGTGACTATACATTAATTGGTTACAATCGCGGTGTAAAGAGGATTTAAAGCAACACAGTAAAAAAAGAGAGAATACAGTCATTTGCTGGATGTTTTCCATGCAGACTTTGCCCACTACCTTTTGTGCAGCCTTGTATCTTGTTGAGTTATGTGTGCAAAGACTTCAAAGTAAGAAATACGAGGTGTTAGAGACACTGCACTTAGGTTACATAAGGTTTAAACAGCTATAGCCTGTTTCCAACTAGCAGTGACCAGCAGGCTCTGTAACAGCAGTTTGTAGGTGTGTGTGTGTGTGTGTGTGTGTGTGTAGAAGAGAAAATGAGACAGCCACAGAGTGAAAGAGAATATTAACCGCCAGAAGACAGAAGCACACAGTGTTCAGCATTGACCTGCATGTGTGCTTCACTGATGTTTGTACCTCTTGGCCTCCGTGTCTCCATGTGAACTCTGCGGCACTCACTGGGCCGGGTTGGCCTCTGGCATGGACACGGAAGAGATCTAACGGCATTTGCAAATGGCCACGGTAATCATCAGCAGATAAATGTTGAGTGTCGATGTAGTTCACCTGCTGAGTGTTCTGTGTCTCCCTGGAAAATGTTTTTCATATCTACAGCTGTGGTAGATGTTTGTGTGTCTGGATAAAAGGAGAAACAACTGGAAAGATAATTATTGACTCTCTAAACTCTACAGTGTGAATTAAGTAAACTAAACACGTCTTTTCTTTTTCATAAGTTACCCTTGTATATCCTCAAACAAAAACCATCATGCTGTAATTCATCTAAGAGGATGGTTGGACATGGATTCAGTTATTCTGCAACAGATACATGCACAGTTAATGTCTCCTCATGACATGGATCCATTCAGAAGATGCAAAAGATGGTATATTTGTGTATGCTATGTGAGGTATTAAAGCATTTCCAGGACCAGCCCGTGACACACGACGCTCACTCTCTTTGAAAACATAAGCCACTTGACAAAAGACCCATGTCTATGATGGCTTCAGAATGTTATTTATCTTAATGTTAAACAGAAAACTGGCCGTTCCCCTCACCAAACTCCATGGAGAGAAAGCAGTGATTGTACGTCACAGCACACAGGAGTCGTTGATCCATCAGCTCCTGCGTCCCCCACAAGCTAAAAAAACGCTGATTTTCTCTTTGGACTTTGGTGTGGGAGTGCGAGCGGTTTGCACACTTCAGTTTCCAGTCAGCCCTTAAGCAGGTGTAGATTTTTATTCTGTGAGCCCTTTGTGAAGTGGCAAAATCTATTTAAAACCACAGATGTGCGAAAATATGAGTCCGACAGCTCATCAAATGTTCAGATACATATAACAACTGCTAGCTAGACCACAACCAACACATCAGCCTCTCACAAATCTATCTGCGTTGGCTTTAGAACGTGGAAACCTCACCGGTGTCGGGTTCACACAAACATGACATGTGTCTGTAAATAAGCAGTAACCATGGTTACATGTCAGGGACAGGATAAATTACAGTAACGGTATTAATAATTGTCTTACGTGTCAGTATCGATGCACAGAAGAATTATTCGTTACTGACTGGAAATAAAAATGGAAACGGTGTAAGAAGAGGTGGATTAAGAATAAATCTGCGGATTAAATGTCAGAGTTAAGTTTCACTTCACTCTGTCATAACATCAGTCCTGCACTGTGGGTGGATTTAACATCACACGCTGCCTTTTCTTACCTCACTCGCTTACTCACCACTTAGTTTTGACCCATATTTCACGTTGCCTCGATGTGTGCTATATGTAAACACAGCTCACGAAACCAATCAGGTCCAGTGTTTGGTTCCAGTTCTGTTTACGCTTGAATTGAAGTGCTAAACGATGTTTATGCGTCCAAACTGAATGATGTGCGTGTGCGTCAGAGCACGTGCACCAGAGAACTCCCCCTCTTGGAAAAGGCCATTGAAGGAATAAATGATGGGTTGAGTTGTCATTTGCAAAAGCCTGCAAAAACCTGCGCTTTCCAGTGCATTGTGGGTGAGAAAAATGTGTTGGTTTTACAGCGAAGGTCAAAGCACAAGGAGAGAGAAAACCACACAGAGTGAGTAAGAGAAGACGACAAAGAAATTCTGAGTAACCAAAGACAGAAAACCTCAACAGAAATTACTGCTTTTAGATTTTTACATGTAGAAAGTAGGACAACACTACTTTTCTGATGGTTTTTTTTTTTTTACATTACATGGCTACTATTAAATTGCAGTTTTCGTGTAGTTTTTCACCTGTAAAACGACTCTCATGTGTTTATTTAATTCCCTGTTAGCATTCCTTGTAGCATTGTAGAAACAGCTGTGGAAATCAGTTAATTATTCATTTGTAAGTAAAGTAAAAGTGCAGAAAAATAACTTTCTTTGAACTGAGTTGAAATGATGTCTTTTGTGATTATTGATGGATAGAAGATAAATATTGTTATTGCAAATTGGTCATCTGTTTCAAAATGAATCAATTTAATTTAAACGTAAAGTAAATATACAAAACAATTATAATACTTTTACTTTGATAAATAAATATCATTAGAAATGTAAGGGATTCTGATCAAAAACGTTGATATTTGAAAACAATGCAGATTAATGCATGTTTTACCCTCAAATATTAAATGTAAAATGCCAAAACAAAGCCAGTTTCTCTCTGGCTCTCGTTTCCTCTGGCTTTGCTCACTAACTGAACTGACCGTAAACAGCTGTTTTACATTGGACGGTGTGTATGAGTCCATGTTTGTCAGATTAAACTGAGCGTCCTCTAGTCCTCTGCTGGCCGTCCACTCGTCTATTGCCCTCTATCTCTCCCCCCTTTCTTTTCCCTCCTCCATTGAGCCAGTGCTGCAGAGAGTCCATACAGCACAGAGCAGATATGATTATGTATCTTGGCAGCGACAGTGTGTGCAGCTCTCGGTGTTTATGAGTGTATGTGCACACGTGCATCACAGTGTGTCCCAGTTGGAGCCCGAGAACCACATTATGGAAGAATTGACAGAAGATATACACCTTTTCCAAGGAAAAAGGAAACAAAGACGGTCTCCAAATGATACACGGCTCGCGTATGAGGCCTTTGAGAGAGCGTTGGTCTCTCTGTCGATTCCTCCTCTGCAGGTAAACTGCAGCTGGAGCCCAACTGGAGCAGTTTCACTGAGTTCAACGCTCCCTTTAACGTGACAATAATCTCTCACAGCCAGACTGTCGCCTATCTCCAAGCATGTGCTGACTCGATTTGAACCCAGCTTTTTCTCTCGGTTTTCCTTTCCCTTCCTCTTTTTTCCTCCTTCATGCCTCTTTTCCTCGCCCTGACTCCTCCTGTCCTTGCTCCCTCCTTCTCCATCCAGGTAGGTCTTTGGTGCCAGACGGAGGAGCACAGTGTTCCTTTGTTGTTTCCAGGGCTTAAGTCTAGATAAGAACTGCAGCCACTCAGGCTCACCAGCACATCAGCAGCCTCGTATCTGAGGCTTTACATTTCCATAATTGGGGTTTGAGAGGCAAGTCCTTAAAGAGGGAAGGGATTTCCGGGTATCTTAACATAAGAGCTCTCAGTAGACATTAGACAATAAAGACTTTTATGGACACTCTCGCTTCTGTTAGTTAGAAAAAGCTTTTATATGGAAACAAATGTCATAGGCATTTCTAGTAAATGTAAGATTGGAATATTAGATGGTTTGTCTTGGAATACAGTTTATGAGATCCATTCAAAGAACCTGGTAAATTTTGTCCCTTTTCTCAGGATCTATAGTGTGTTGAGATTAAGGGAGCAGCTTCAAGATGCATTCAAGAAACCTCATGAAATGTCATCACTTCTGCAAACACATTAAATGTGCTAACTAAATGCTGCCATCTTTTGACAGTCGATGCCATTAGGATGTCAATGGAGTAGATGTGTTTGTTTTGTCAATGGAATCAACGATAAACCAATCGTTTTGTGTCTTTTTTGATATGTAACAAATAGTAACCGTAACTGATGTTCAGTCACAGCTGTTGCTGTTCCTGCTCCTTGCAGCTCCAAGTTTCTAGGATGAATGAAAGCATGAGAAAGGCTAACTTACAGAAGTATAGTAGAAACAAAAATCTAATGTCTTGTTCTTGTGTGTGTATATGTGTGAGATTTTGGGGAGGTCTAGTGTTTTAGCGATTACTCAAAAGTCCACTGGGGACAATAGACATTCTGATGGCAGAAGAATTGAATGACTCTGTGGTTTGGATTGTCTTTCCTGGATCTGACGGCAATGTTGTCATGACTAATCATCCATTTTGTCCCCTGGAGGACACATTTCTAGATTAAAGCCTGTCAGCTTCACATGGCTCTCTGTGTTTTTGGATTTAGCGCTAAATAGACGTAGATCGCTTGAAGTATGTAGACAAACATCGAGTCGTAATTACTAGAGGTGTTGTGGACACTGTTTCCGCTGTTGACGGGAGATTCTGTGCAGAACAATGACTGAGTAACGTTAAGCAAATGACGTGATGCGTGGGAAATGAAAATTCCAAGATCTACGTCTCACCAAAGAAAATTACAAAGACGGAACTCGACCAAGATCCCAAGGACAATCACTTGTCCAGATGAAGAGTGTGCTGTAAATCTTGAAAGCCGACGCTGTGGACAAAGCGGCTCTTAACAGTTCCCTCCCACCCATCTTAAGCTGTGTCAGCACATTCTGTCTTTGGATTTGAGGGAATTGGGGGAACCCTGGACTGAAAACTGTCAGATGTGGATTCTCCTGCTGAAAATAAACTTGGACCTCCAGTGAGACTGTCATAATCCTATTTTAATCCTAGTCATGGTTGTGGCTTTGCAAACATGTGATAATCTGATATTGAAAACACATGCTCTGCTAATATTTCACAAAAGATTTGACCTTCAGATGCATGAAGGTCACGGTAATGTTGAATCTTTTTTTTTTCCACAAAGACAAAAAAGCGTCACAATAATCACAACATCAATAAAGTTACGCACTGCAGCTTTAACTCTCTACCGTGGGAACGCACACATATTTTGGTTATGAGAGAATATTTTCATCGGCTGCTGCACATGCTCACTCGGTGAGGTTAGCAGCTGTTCCTGTTCCAGTTGGCTCCTTAATTTAACAACGGCTGCCCAGTGCCACAACTGGAGCCCATCACCAGGACGGGCAAGTGGCCAGCGTCCCACATGTGAGGGAAAAACACAAATCTTACGTATACACAGAGCTCCTTCAGTCACAAATGTAGACTCTTCTTACGGATTATCCTGGAGAACATGAGATGCAGTTTCAGAAAGGCCATGTAGGCCTCTCTGTTTTCCATCCAAACCCAAGTGTGACCTTGTTGTGGCCACAGATTCCCCCCGTGGAAAACAGTCTCCTTCAAGACCCTGCTATTAGCGGCTTTGCGGGGCAGAGTGGCGACATGTTAATGGCACACAGACGCAGAAAGAGGCTACAGATCCCTGCACACTCCTGCACCGAGAACACAGCTGACTGCAGGGAACACCGACTCTGGAAGATAAATGTCGACAGCAACCACCGAGGGATGGTTCGGATTTGTGTTGGCCCCGGAGATTAAATGAAATTGCTTTTACAAGAAACCATGCGTAGCTTTTTTAACATCAGTACAACATGCCCACGATAATTGTGAGGCATAAGAAGGAAACATCGCTTAGAAGATTAGCAGCCTTTATACAGTTTCTTTTTTTGTTACAGTATCTACTTTTGGAAATGTGCTTAAGTTTGTGGTGTATGAACCCCAGAATTCCTTTTGTACACTGTCGATTATGTGCATGATCTATATTGTCAATGGCTCACAATTTCTGTTCCACTTCATCCCAAAGGTGCTCGATGTGGTTGAGGTCAGGGTCCTGTGTGGTCCAGTCCTTCCTCGAACTGTTGCCATAAAGTTGAATGCATATCATTGTCCCAAACGTCTTAGTATGATGAAGCGTTAAGATTGTCCTTCATTGGAGATAGCGGTCCAAGAGCCCAAAGCCTGATTGAAACACCTGAATTCAATACATAACAGTACTTTAGTCCATAAAGTGTATGTGTGGCATATTGTCCACTCCTGAGCTACAGTTCAGAATTACAAAGCTCTCATGGAATTCTACTAATCGACAGCAAACCAGGTTAGTCTGGTGTAAAGTGTAACTTATAATAAGGATCTGAGGTCACTGAACAAACTTCCTGAGGCCTCTGGAGGAAGTGTCCTCAAGCTCCTGAGTCACCAGAACGACTTCACCTGGCTCTAATGTGGAAGATGAGACTTTGTTTGAAAAGTGGAAAAACTGCTCCGACAAAGAAGTGAAAGACGACAACAAAAAACATGGGGAAAACAAATTAGACTGAACATTGACTAATGGCTGTCATCACCAAACTGTATCATTGTTTCATTAGTCACGGGGGACAGTTCAAAGGAGGAGCTGTCAGATCAAAAGTGGCTTCACCATCAGATCGACTCTTTAATGAGGCTTATCTGGACCAGAGTTTACAAAGTATCCAGATGCTTTTTAAAGCTTGTCCAAAAAACTTTTCCTTTCCACTTGACAGTCCTCCATTTTTAAGCTTTATGATCATTTATTTTTAAGCTTTATGATCATGTATTCTTTATTAGCAATTACCTCAGGCTGGTGGATTTAGATGAAATAGCTAATTTATTGGGACTGTGATTTTAAGTATTTTCAAAAGAAGAGGGAGCTTCACCATGCGGCACCATCAGAATATTTACCACCCACTTCATATATTTGCATTGGTATTAAGTTCATGATTTGTTGATTTCAGGAATTTATTTATATACTGTAGATCCAACTGCCACACAGTAGCTGTTGGACACGAGACGGTTTAGGAGTGTCACGGTTCTCTGACCACGTCACGTCATGTACAAGATTGTCAGGTGGAAAAGATGTTAGTGTCACTTCTATTTCAACATTTCATTTAACCGTAACACATGCAGATGGATTCATCTGTGTTTTGTTTGTCAGTTGTTGAAATGAATCTTTAAAAACTATTTTCATTGGAGCAATGAACATGCTTCAGCCATAGACTCAAATTAGAAACCTGCAACTATACTCTAATACAAGGCTGATCACATAATATATTGGATATGTTATGGTGGCAACTAATTATTTTCATTATCAATTCATGTGTTGATGAATGAGTGTTTCCCAAACAAATGACGACGTCCATCACGACGTTTTCTGCCACATACAAGCGACTATACTGACTATACTATACTATCCCTTCTGGATTTATTTTGATTTTATGGCTGTAGAATTGTCAACAAATGTTCAATGAGTGAGTGCTTCTGCCCCTTTTCCCCCAAGATAACGTTCACTTTCCATATCTGGCAGTTATTCAACTGTTTAGGAATTATGGTACTTAGAAGCTGGTGAATCTTGTCTGTGATTGGACAGTTGTTTCATGGAGGTATATTGGCGCGAAAGGCGGGGTCACACTCTGGACAGATTGCCAATCCATAGTTTTTGACTTTTCTAGCTATCACAAAGAGTGTACGAGTTACAGTAATGAGTATGTATGCCAAATCCTGCACATCAGGATTGGTAACGGGAGGGTTAAAAAGCAGAATTGGCTTTTATTTTTATTACTTTAACTAAATTGTTGACTTACCAAATCGATTGATACTTTATGGTTTGAATATCATAATTTTGTACTGAGAAATTGTGATATTCCCCCTATAGAGCAAAATAAACAATCTTACATTCATAAATAGTATTAATACATTCATAATAACAAGGAATGTATTCATTTTTGAGATAGTATCTGTTATATGGCATCATCATTGACTTTGAAAAATAGTTGCCCTCAGTGGCACACAGTCTTTGACTTTTTGAAAAACAAAACAAAAACTGAATTTCTTCTACAGTATTTCCCCCATTTCCCAGAAATCCTGGTGTTCAGTCATGGGTCATATAAGTGGTAAAATATAAACAGAAGAGGGGGACTTGTGGTGCGTCACAGGGGGAAACCCATTGTCATAGCAACGTGCCAACATAGCAGCAGTTCCAGTATCCATATGAAGATACTTTAGAGGGTCGAGATGGAGTGGAAAAATACCAGCATTCTACAGCATCGATGTACTGTAATAACAAAAATATATGGATATTTAAAGCCTACGTGGCCGTATATACCTGTTTTGTGATGGAATGGTTGGGATAATAAAGTTTGAATGCTGCTTAAATCCACTCTGGGTGGCCAATAACTTCATTATCAGTGTCTTTTTTAGAAATAAACTGTGGTGTTATTGTGAGCGCTGGGCCATGCAGGCGAACATCAAAGGCTTCCATAAGTCAGCTGGTGTTTGGCTCGCTGCTCATCAGCCTGGCACCGAGCGAGCCTCCACTTCAGAAGCGCTGGCTTGGGTTTCGTAGAGAAAGCAATGATGTCAAGATTTCTGGACCCATCGCCCGCATCACAGCACTTTGAGGCTTGAGAGGAGCTAAAAGCTCTGCTGAAGTTTGGAGGCAGAGGTGCGATCATAAATCAGAAGTCCCTCACACCCTCTCTCTCTCTCTCTCTCCCTCTCCTTCAGTCTCTCTGCCTCTCTCGGCCAGAGACGGCACATTTTAAACCCATTAGTGAACGGCCTGCCAGCTGTACATCAGCAGAAAAACCATAAATTGTTTTATTGGATGAAGTTTCTGCAAAGTGATGAGCTCAGTTTCACCGATTCCCGGCACACCTCAAACTTAGCGTGTGTGTGAAAGTGTTTGAAGGTCTTGTTCATTTGTCACACCTTTTTATTAAATGTGTGTCAGTAGGCTAAAGGCATAACATTACAAATGCGATACAAATATTTGACTTCTTATTTCTCCGTGCATTTGCTCCGTCAGCGTGAATAAATCCACTGTAAACTGCTTCCTGTTGTGCAGAAACCTTGTAGCATCCAGCTCTCCATCGTTGGCTCCACTCACACAACTCGGTTCTTTTATTAGGAAATTCATCAATTCTGCTGAGGTCACACCTACACTTGAATAAACGCTGGCCCGTTCGTTCCTGATTGGCTCGTTTCGGTGAACAGGAAGCTCCGTGTCAGCTCGTACTTTCAGTTTCACTTCCACGTTATTGTTGCTTTCATAACAGAAATGATTTCTTGTTGAGGTTATGTGTTTGGCTACGTAACTCAAAGTAAAGGACCGATTTGTATAGAATCTTCTGGAGATGTAGATCACAGCAGACATTTGTGCTTTCTCTTGTTAATTGTATTTTCTGATCTATTTAAACCAGTGGTTCTCAAACCTTTTATACCAAATATTGAACACCATTATCACCAACGTTAAAATACAGTGATAGTAACATAACTTTGATTTCTAAAGCGCCTTTCACGAAACCCAAGGTTGCTGAAATAAGCCGAGCAAGTGAGCTGAAATGGTTTGATTAAGACCAAAGTGAGAAAACTAAAACAAATAATGAAGTTTTGCAGTGGTGCAGAAATTTACTGGCACAAAGTCCTTCGAGTAAATATCAAATCATCATGATTTTTCTCCACAAGATGTGAAAATGATCAGTCGAAAATCACAATATCTGTAAAAATAATAATCTCTTTTATCATACGATGGTGCAGCTGTGTGTCTGTACGGATGCAGATTTACTTTGGAAGTCTCCTCTGGACACAGATCTGAAGACCTGGATGTACCTTTTATCTTGGTGGTGGAAGAAGGAGCAGCTTGTGTGAAGGTGTTGACACTCCCCACTCCACTCCAGATCCCTGAGTCACACAACTGTGTGTAGTTCAAACACATCAAGCCCCCTCAGACTGAATTGCGTTGCCAGGGTAACCATGACCACAACCAGATATATTGTCCGTCCTCCTGCTGGTGGTCGGCCCGTGACCAGAGCTCCTGGAGGTCGCCATATGTACAAGCCTCACCCACTAATGTCACGGGCCACGGAGACACAGGGTCAGGGTTTTACACGGGGATGTTCTGGGGCGGCGCCGAGTGGTTGGTGTTTTCCCCTCGTCACCTTGGAAATGAGATTCCTCAAGGATGGGAAAGACCCTCACCTATTTCCCCCCCCGCTGCCCTCCATACACTCCCTCTATACACACACACCATGTGGAATAACATTTGGTGGTGTCAGCAGGACTGTGGACTCCAGGCAGGAATTTAGTCTGGGAGGGCAGGTGCGTCACACCTGTATGTCCTGCAGTTTGGACAGGAAGTCACGGAGAACCCCACAGTTACCCTGTCAGCGGGCACTTTCCGCTATAAGAGGCTCTAAATATAAAAGCAGCAGGAGCAGTGGGTGTGAACTGGAATATAAAAATTAATGCTACCATTCGTGGACTGCCAGAACACACACACACACACACACAGATGGAAAAATGTACCATTAATTATGCACAATGGTCAATTTATACCGTTCTATACGAGTGTGGAAATCACACATTCTTGCTTTTACAAATTAAAGGTTTCATTCATAAGAAGTAAAATTCACCATATTTCAACAACTTATTATGGTCTGGAGAAAAAAAAAGCCCTGATGACATTTAAAATGTTCATGTTTCCAGTAAACGGAGACTGTGCAAGGCTTATTTGTACTGTTATAAAAGTCTCATTCATAAGAAACTTACTGGGTATCATTGATATTGACACTGATAGTGGTACTTCTCTTCAATACTGATACAGATACCAGCACTTCTTATTGATACAGACACCACAACTGGTACTACTTATTGATACCAACACTTATTGATAAAGAGACATAAACTTGTCATTCTTATTGATATAGATACTGGTACTTCTTATCAATCTCAATACTGATATTGGTACTTCTTATTGATACCAATTCTTCTCCCCAATACTTGTTATTGATACAGATAAGTAAACTGGTACTATTTATCAATACAGACACTGAAACTGGTATTTCTTATTGAAACTGATACCGATATTGGTATTTCTTATCGATTCCGATACTTCTCAATAATACAAATATATATTGATACAGATGTTGGCCATTGTTATTGATACTGATGGGTAGTTTTTTATTAATCCTTATGCTGATAATTCTTATCAATACTGATGTTTCTTATTGATACTGATATAGTCTGGTGGTACAATACATATGTATGATACAGGGTTGCCGATATGTGTTGATCTATTGGGATTATATAGGCGAGGTGTTATATTCCCTTTTTTTCCCCCCACCCAACATTGTCTTTTTGAATAAAAACAATGTTTTATGCCAACAGAACAAACTAGTTTGCTCTAGTGAGAGGAGTGGAAGGAGGGAAAGAGTTAAAAAGCCTACTGCCAACGAATGGCCAGAGGCTTAAATACAACACAAAACCCCTCATTTTAAATAATTAATACAGTATCATGCCATGAAATATTGAAATGTTTTGGTGTATGATACTTTTTATTGCCCTCCGGTTGAAGTGAAGAACTGTGAGGAAGAACGTGCTCATTCTGAACCAATGGCTTTCAGGCTTTCATGTTTTACAATTGGCTCTGACAAATGTGGAACGGGTACTAATTTAGTAACGGTTCTTTGTGCCCTTTCCTGTGAGCAACTGGTGGTTTAACTGGATTAAATAAACTCATTGTTTTTGGAGCAGCAGTGGCAGCAGCTTTGTTTAGTCTGTTAGCTGATGGTGGCTAACACTGGCTAAGATTAGGTATCTATAAGAGTGTGCATGAATAGATGATCTTCTTGTTCCTCTCGATCGTAGATGAATACAGACTTACATGGGATTCTTTATGACTAGTTTCTTGAGCAAAAAAAAAACCACATGAAGAAACGGAAAGAACTGAAATGAATTCCTCCACAGAGAAAACTGGCTATGACTGAACTGTTATCATCAGATTTTCCGACTTCCTTGTAATTTATTTCTGTGCACAAGGGTTCCAGCTAAATGGTGAGAAGTGGACTTTGGCCTTTTCAAGTTTCCGGCTTATCAGCAGCTTTTATTTGAAAGGGAAAGAAAAATAATTTGTGAGGAAAACCCCTGAATGGAGTGAACATATTCATGCATTATTATTTCTTTGATATTACCAAAGAAGTAATGATTTGTATGTTTGGAAAAAAGTAATCAGTCACCACTGACTCTTGACAACATTTGAACTGGATTCAGATACGATCCTTCCACAGGATCTAATGGTAGCACTGACTTCTACTGTCTCGTTTAAAAATGAGTATGTGGGTGAAGGTGAAGATGCTCTTCAGGGGCAGATTTTTTTTTTTTTTTTACCGTTTACCGCGCCTGTTCCACCACTTATCCTCCCAGAAAAGTCCTCCAAGAAACACAAACGAAGCTGCGCCCATGAAAGACATTATTCTTATCCCGAGGTGACATCTGTTTCAAGGCGAATTCATGAAATATGAATACAAAGGGAGCTTTAAATCTGCACCTAAATGGCTGCGTAGGAATTCAGCCGTCGGTGTTGCTGCTGAAGCGTGCTGCAGAACCAGAACCATAAATCCCCTTTTCGCCACACTCTAATCCTTTGATTAAATAACCATCCTAATGACCTCTCCAAGGAAAGTTTTTTGCATCATAACATGGATCAGTAAATCTGTAATTCTCCTACACGAGTGCAGGATGTCTGCCTGTAGCTCAGCACACAGGGGCGTAATGTGTTTGACGTCAGTCTACTGCACTGTGTGTGTGCTTAAAACATGGCATAGTACATTAGGGCTGCCACTTTTTCCAAAAAGAACTTTGATGTATATATATATATATATGCAAAATCAATGTAATGTCACATGGTATTCATAGCTACCTTGGCTCACAGCTAAGCTAACAGGTGAGTCATACCACTTCTTTGACACTTAAGTGCCATTTTTAAGCTTCAGTTTTGAACAGATATCTGAGCTATGATGTCCACAAATAATACTGCAGACAGAAATATTCGTAGGAGGGTAGAGGGAAAAAGTCTGTCACACAAAAACACAGGGAAAAAAAAAAATTGACTGTGGGAGAAGTCGCCTGTCTGTTTTGCAGGGACAATCCTCCACCAGGTGTAATTCAGGAACGTTCTTGATTGTTGAGATTCTGATTTAAAGGCAGCGTAAGGGAAGTGCACTCACATGGATCATTCTTCTGTCCCAAGTCCAATACAATGTAACTAACCCACTTTTTTAGGGTAATGTTATTTGTTGGTCCTGGTGCAAATCTTCACAGTTTAGTGTAAAATATTGAAATTATGCGCTCAGCTTATGGTGGTAATCCTGATCTGTACAAACTTGGCCCACCTCAAGTCAAGTGTCTGCTAACCACCACCAGCAGCGAATGCTGTTGTTCTTTTCCATTTCCATTAGGAACAGTACCAGAATATACAGCCCTTTTTTCATACAATGTGCAATACATGGTCCACGAGTTAAAGAGTCTGTGTTAATCGATATATTTACTTTTAAATAGTCTGTGAAAAGTTAAGTGTGTGATTTCTCTGTTTATTAACAACACAGAGAACAAAGTGCATAAACTCTAAGTATTGAACATGGATGGAGCATCTCTTAATGTAACTTTTTCCACCATTAACGTGCCGTAAACTCCCTCTTCTTCGGCCAGGTAACTTTTGCCCTCAGTTTCCCCTCATTCATTTGTGCAGTGCCACCGTGAGGAGACTTGAAGTAGTGACGCCCAGCGAGTGAAACTGGCAGGGACTGTTTACTGTTTAAAATATCAATATTTGCACTGGCATATTGGTTACGCCGGTGCAAAATACACAGCATGTAGGATCTGGCTCGACCTGGCTCAATCAAAAAAGTCTGTCCGTAGGCCCTAAAGTGTTTTCTGGGTGCACTATGAGGTGAACACGTCCTTTTTAGGGTATGCAGACACACTGAGATGTTCCCTCAACATCAAAACACGCTGTGTGCGCTGGGATGGATGCACACAGAACGAGCAGGCGAGCGAGCAGGGGGTAATGAATCAGCTGAGATTTATGAGAAGCATATGTACAGTCTGGAGAGGAGAGGTTTGTGATTTAGGAGCGCAGAGAGAAAGTAACTCCGATCTGTTCCTCATCAATACGTGATTACATCTCCTCTCTGCAAACAGTACAATATGTGTAGCCTGTCCACATGTCATAATCTCTCTCTCTCTCACACACTCGTAGATCTGAGTGTTGGGTCACTTCTCTGACGTGGACGGCTGCGAATGCCTGTTACTGATAACGTGTTTACTGCAAACCAGAACAGGATCGTACTGTACTTGGTCTCTCAATTGGAGAAACTGGAGAAGGGAAAACAATAACATGTTACATGTCGCCGAGCACCGGGCACTGAGCGCAGCGGAGACAAAACAACTGCCGTCCACAGCGTCAAAACACACCGATGCATGAACACTGCCACATGTGGTGGCTGTCAGACAACGTGCCGCAGCTTTCAAATCTGATTTGTCATAATCTCACACGCATGTAAATAATTACCGCTCAATGAGGAGACATTAGGTGAAGTCACAGGCGTTGTGTGTGATGACGTGGACGTGTGATTCTGGAGTCTGTCCGTCAGAGCTCGATGACAAAGTGCAGAGAAGAAACAAACAGGGAGAGTCTGGTGTGAATTAAGACCAAAGAGGTTTCCTGTTTTTGAGCGGAATAATTAAGATTGTAGCCGTTTTGTTGTGATGTTGTTTGTGTCTTAGAATGATTGTGCAAGTCCCAAAGGAACATTGTGATTCCTCCCGATGTGTGAACATTTGTGCGGATGACAACCGCGCGATTGAGTAACACAAAGACCAGAACATCAGCAAACCGAGACGACATTATCATACAAAATGTGACAACTAAATCAGCAACAGCACACCAAACGTGTACGGCGACACGACACATGACGTCAGCAGCTCGTTTTCCTCTGTTTTCCTGTCAGTGTTGTTTAAAGCAGCTGCCACTTACTGTAAATGACTCGTTAAACAAGAGGAGCTATCAGGGTGAAATCTGAACGGGAAATTGAGTGGAACAGAGTCATCTAAGAAAAGAGGGAAAAAGATGTAGGAAACAGTGTTAACATAAGTCAGGTGAATAACCAAATCCTTATTTACATGAGGAAAAGTGTCTTCAGTCACAAATGATTCTATGATCTCTCCCACACCAAAGTCCATTGACAATATCGGCGTTTTTAGCTCTCGGGGACACATGAGCTGCTGGTCTACTGCTGGTTTACTGCTGCCGCGTGTGGTCACTTTGTGCCATTGAGGTTAATCTGAATGAACATCTCCCAACTCAGTGATCAAATCAGTGATGTAAAAATCACTGATTTTCTGTATGGGGTTTGGTTTGGGAGAGTGAACAGTTTAGAAAGATCAGTTTCTACTTGGAAAAGGCCGTTTAATGGCAAGAAGTCGCAGTCAACAGGTTTAAGATTCTAAGAATCTATTGTTCTCTGTGTCCAACCACATCTAAGTATTTAAGGTTAGTTAAGACTGTATTTAAGTACTATTTTGAGATACATTCCTGAGAATTTCCACAGTGATATTTATTCTGCAAAATAAAGGTTTTCATATCATTAAACAAATGCTGATACCGATACGACACTTATGCAACATGTTTACTCGACGCTGCTTGTTTACAGCATCTGTTTACTCGGCCGTAGGTTGATTGATCTGTTTAGATTGAACCACAACAGTCGCAGCTCGCTGCGCTCATTTATCGTGGAGCGTAATCCAGCACAAAGCCTTAATCCAGATGTAGGATTATCTGGAGGAAACGTGTGGTAATTCTCACACTTAGCATCTCCAGGCAAACATTAGCTCAGACCGTAGACTTTCTACATTTTTAAAGCTGCTAAGAACTTGTTGGGTCAGTGGTCAGGTAACATGGCTGCCATGTTTACCAGAGCTTAAGGACAAATACCTACAGATCCAGTTACTCTGTGTGCGTCTGTGGGTTAAATGTTCAATATGTTAGCTATTAAGATGTCTCGGCACCAGGAATTCACTTGTGATTGAAGAGAATCCTGAATATATGATTTTAATTAAGTTTTAATAAGTAAGAGCATTTGTTGAGAAACAAAAAAGACCAGACTGTTTGTCCCGACTTCTAATCAGTGAAATAACACAGAATAAAAGACTGTGCTTTTGCTTATGTGATATATGACACTGCTGTGTCGGGTTTAAGAGTTCCACCAGTAAACTGAACAAAAAAAATTTATCCAGATGTGTGCCATCAATGGAAATGTACCGTTGGGCTTATGTTACATCATACATTATGTTCCCATCACCCTGGATGAATGAGTAGTCATTATATAGAGCCTAAAGCCAAACAAGTACAAGATTATAAATCACACTGTGGAATAAAACTGCGGTGTTCACACTTTCTCTTACCTCCATTATTAATCTTTATAGCCTCGAGACTTTTCTACCACCAGTACAGCTCATTATTTGTTTTATTTTCTACCTAATTTTACTCTATCTTGTTTTAATCTTAACCCTTAGGCACTGTTGTGCACATTTTACACGCTTTTCAGTTTTTCTTTTGATAATTGTGGCTGTGTTCATGCATATTTGATCTTGTTATTTGCAGCTCAGCTCCTGCAGTCAGCCTAAAAGACACTGTGTACAAACAAGTGTTACATTCAGCCCGTTAAGTGCAAAAAATGTCCCATTGAAACCCATTCAAAGTGCATTTTTGAATCTCTCTACCATTAAAGCATAATGCATGCTTTTTATTATATCTGGGTGTCAGTCTGAACTTTTGCCTTAGAACGTATCATTTTTCTACTCTCCACTAGGTGCCGTCATTTTTGGCCGTATTTCGGTGTATTGTGGAATCATTGAATTATCTCAGTCTGTAATAAGAACCTAAAAATTCAGAACCTAAAAATTACTTTACATATGTGTATTAAAAATAAATATTTTAATGTTTTTTCAAACATTGTGTAAAACACAACTAGGAAAAGATTTGGATATTATTTCGAGTAATTGATCACTTTTAGGTCCATAAAATCTCACATACCCAGCACGAATGTCCATGTGACAGACTATATGTGTCACAAACGGGTTTGTCTGTGGTTTCCATGGTGACCCCACCTGTGTTTACCTACATAAACCACATCTTCGTCTATCTCAAACCCATGCCCACTCAGTACCCGCTTAGTACCCAGGTAGTCTGGAAAGGGCACTATGTGGACATGGGTTTGAAGTGGGCAAACACGGGTGTGGTCTGCCCAAATATAACTCCCAGATGGAGATACTGGCTGGATTATGATGTAGAATGTGTCTTAACCTCAAAGTGACGACATCTTTTAGTGTCTGACTTAGTCCCAAAACCTAAACATGGTCATTTTACTGTCACAGAGAAGCAAAGAAACCAGAAAATGTAACCAGAATGTTTAATTGACAAGAAAAACACAGTGGAGTTGATCAATTGCACGTTCAAACAGTTGTTATGTGATCATTAGTAGATGAGTTGCTGCACGACTCTTGTTTCCTGACCTTCCACAGTGATTTTCAGCAGAAAAACACAATCGGGGCAGTGATGTGTGCGTGTGTGTGAAATAACGATAAACCTCTAATCATGAAAATGAACTGATGTGTGAGTCAGCTATGAAGCGTGTTGTTGTTGACCTCGAGAGCAGCGTTTGACGTTCTGCTCCCCGTCAACACTCCTGCGTCATCTGCATTATCAGAAAAGGCTGGATTCCGTATGGTGATCACAAGCGGAGCCGAGGCACGCACAACAGCACGCACACTCTCCGGGTAATTGTTGTAAGAGCTGATATTGTTAATGCCAAAACAAGCAAATTACACATCCAACCGCAGCCAATCATGGGAAAGCCCTCAGCGGAAACACAGCTGCATTAATGACTCGATTATGGAGTTACTCCAGTGACGTGCACTTATCACGCTGTCCATCGTTGGTCCTGGGCACAGAGTTGCACAAACAGTGACTTCAGACTTCACTAAATCGATCACTGTGACTGTTATTCTGTGACTTTGGTGTTTGGATTTACTTCAGTGACACAAACTTACCACAGTGGACTGGTTCAGGAGAGGGAACACTGGCCAGCAGCTTGTCTGTGTCCCGCGAGCTAAAATCACCAGTTTTCTCTACAGACTTTGGTGTGAGAAACTTCAGTTTCCTGCACACTTTTTTTTTTTCCTTGAAGCCTCAGATGCTTGTGTCTAAGACAACATACGGCAAAAATAAACAGCAGTTGTAGGTTTTTGTTCCTATTCTCAGTGTATACGGATAAAAAATCAAAACCGAGGTAACTCTTGAGATATTGAGACTTTTACGTTTATCAGACATATTTTGTTATACAGATGCTGACTACAGGAACTGACCTGATGAGACTTGCTTTAAGCAGTAATGGTCACAGAAGTTCAGAGGTCACAGAGGTGTTGGTCATACATAGCTTCATGAATTTAAAGGTGGATTTTAATTTGGATGATACCAAGTTCTTATCATGCAACAGAGTAGCTATGTTTACATGTGAAGCTTGTGAATCTCTTCTGTGTCCACGACTTTTGTCTCTGGTCATTGTTCTGTTTTTGGAATGGAAGTACGTCAGTAACAAAACAGAAACACGTCACGTTTGATGATGGCACCAAACCAGGAAGTCATGATCGGATCAACTGTTTCTTTAACCTCACAACGTCAGAGAAAAGTGTCTGTGCCCCCATGTGATCTGTGCTTGGACCCCAGGTTGGGAACCATGTCTGTTTTCAGTGAGACTAGGCATAGATTGGTCGCAAGATGGTTCTCTGTGCAGGGGGTACACACAACTGTGTTTCTGTTCTTAATCCAACAAAAACGATTCGCTTCAGACGATGACAACAACGATGATGATGATGATGATGATGATGTCCATATAGACTTCCCAGCACTTGAGGAGGCAGTGTGGCGCCATGTTGAAAGTGTTTGCTCGTTGGTGTGGAATGTTTGGCGGGCGAGGTGAGTGCGTTTGATGTGTGTGTGTGTGTGTGTGTGTGTGTGTGTGTGTGTGAGAGAGTAAAAATACTGACCTATGACTTTTTTGACTAATTTTGGACGACATACTAACCTATGACATTTTCAGTCAAAAAAGTCATAGGTTAGTATGTGGTCCAAAATTAGTCACAAAAGTCATAGGTGATTGACTGATCTGACTGATTTTGGACGACATACTAACCTATGACTTTTGACTGATTTTGGAACACATACTATACTATGACATTTTTGACAACTTAGCTTGGGATAGGAAAAATCACTTACAAAAAAGCCCAGTATCCTTTAAGACATACATTTATTTCATATACAAGCAGAGGTTGACGTCAACACCAGCATATGAACAATAGAAACTGATTATGGTTCTCTTCATCTAGACACTGTCTAATAACAAAGTCTGTTATTTGTCCAGAGGTCAAAGCCAGCAGCAGAGGAATTCAAGGAAAACACTGTCAGAGCAAGTGGGTGTGTTTGATTTGTATGTGTGAGGAGTGACAGGGGTGGGACCTCATGATGACCATGTATGCAAGGCCGTTGAGGTGATTGGTTACAAGATGGTGGGCGGGGTCAAGGTTGCAGCTGATGAGAAGATTCACGTTTGACCTCATTTTCCTGAAACAACAAGTATTTGCTGAAATATAGTTACATGACAAAAATATGCATTTTGTTGTAAAGGCTATATGACTTTATTACTTAACTGTTACAGCTGAGCCATTATGGTCTGTTCTGTAGATTGGTGATCCAGATGTGGATAGGAGACACGATGTAGAGTCAAGCTGTCCCACGCTATAATGGCATAGTGGAAAAGCATCATTCATGAAATCTGGCAGAGATGTGTGTAGATTGTTTCCATTTATACATTGTCACTATAGTGACTCCATTGTGATTATAGTAGATTGTTCACTGTTTTCCCTGTAGTTTTTTTTATGTTATGGCGTGGCTTACATAACAATAACCTGCAATGACTTTTAGCAGTTTTTCTACATACAACGATGGTTACTAGCATTTTAAGACAAACAAGCCTTGATTTAAGTTTCACTACATATTTAAGTCAAATGTAGCACATAATATACAATTATATTGTGATCTGGAGCAGGGCATTGTTATCATTCAATCCTCTTATGATCTCTGTTTATGATGATCACACGTCCCTGAGCTGAAGGACACTTTGTCTGTGTCCATACAGTGAAGGAGGCAAAACCCTGTCCTCAAAGCGTCCACACATCATCAGTAATAAAAACATGAGGTGTGGACGTATTAATGAAGGTCACTTTGAAAAATGTGTCTTTTGCTGGACTATGTTTGTACACCAATAGAGGGCGCAAGACCAGAAAAAATACAAGCACAGGAAGATCTTCAGTTTAATTTATACAACTGTGAGAAAGATTTGGTGATATTTAAATAATAAACCTATTTTCTCTCTGTTCAGACTTGAAGCCAGCTGAGTTTAATAAATCATTCAATCTTGTACAAAAGAGTACATTTTGTAAATGTATTTGTGTGAAAACAATGACGTGGTAATAACTCACAAATGTGTCAAATAAGGAGAATAAAATGTTAACACTGCTGTATTTGAGTCAGTTTGATATTTTCTGGATGCATTTGTCACTTTTGTGCAGAAAAAGCAAATCATTCAAAAAACTGCACCAAATGCTGATGCTGGTGGACCAGTTTTAGCCCCCGGGCCACCAGTTGCTAACCACTGGAATAAACTTGTAAATGTGGTGATGAATTTAACATAAACATCACAATTTTCTGTTTCTTCTGATTAAAAATGAAGACGGGTGTGTTTTTAAATCTACTTTTCCTTCAGGGATGAATGAAAGTTCTCCATGATAATCACATACATGTGGAGGCGCAGCATTAACACATGCAGATCATTATGACTTCATTTATGCATCTGTGTGTGTGTGTGAGAGTTCACCAGCTCTTCAGGGAATAAACCAGAGCAGCGTCTTCATCCTCCTCCTCAGGTGATGAAGGCGATGATGCCATCACTTGGTGAATAATTGAATTAACAGTGAGCAGCAGAAAAAAGGTGACACATTTATTTCTGCTGTGTGATTTCACCTGACCTGAAACACACACAGCAAAATGCCTTCACATCTCAACGATCAAATGTAATAAAATTTAACGGGATTTGTTAGAAAAACAACGGCTCATAATGTCTCAGTGTTTCAGATCAATGTGAAGATCAATAAGCAAATAGTCCAATTTTATTGTTTAAAAACAAGAATGTGAGGAGTTTTAAAACCGCAATGCGTTCACTTACCTTTATGAAACTGAGGTGAAGTTGATTTGAGCTGTGATAACAAACTCACGTTAATTCATTTTTTACACACATCAGGATTTTTAATATAAATATTTCCTCAGGGGTGTGTGTGTTGATGCCAGCAAGACGAGAGATTGACCCAGTTCTTAAAGAAGCCCCCTGAGGATGGACACACACACACCTGAGGAAATATTTATATTAATACCATAGAGACAAACACACACCATAACCCCTTACCTGACGTGTCTAACCCTAAAACCAAGTCCTAATCCTTAAAAGGTTTCACTCTTACGGATACAAATGTAACTTGCTTTAGTTACCATTGTGTGTTAATGACTAAAAACCAGTGTCATTCTGCTTTTTAACACCAGAGGGCAGTAAAGTGTATAAAGTATGTGTTTATGTTCAACAGGAGACACTGGATTTGACTAGTTTTAAAACTACAACACAAACTATTTTAAGACGCAAATATATCTACATATCCTTAAAATTGTTTACCATAACAATGTAATCTCTGAAAATCACATCAACAGACAAAACCACATTTAAGATTAAAATAATCCTCCTTTAAAGCCAGACAAAGTGGGAATCGCGTTACATTGCGTCGGTGCAGGTGACGCAGACGATACATTCACTCTGTCATTATGACTCGACGCAGCATGAAAATAATCATGGAGACGTTACTTGAAGGTTAAAATCCTGCTTATAATCATAAATGTTTCATATGAAGCACATTTTGCAGGAGAACCTTGATAAAAACTAATCAATGAATACATTTCAGTGTGAGAGAATAGAAACAGGAAAATGTAGCTGTTCCTACAGAGCCCCCTGGTGCTGGAATCGCTTCTTCTATAAATTATTTTTAACTAACTATATTTTTAACTTATAGTCATAATCATGTAAAATGTACAGAAACTTCTTTTAACCAGAGCTGATATAAAGATTTATTTAATTTTGATACAAATGATTTTAAAATAATTAAATCAAGTTTTCAGCTTCTTTTTTTTCTCCAATTGACAAAGAAATCATTGAAACAATATCTTTCAACATTTTCTGACACTTAATGGACCGAACAAATAATCTAACAAAACAAAATAATTCACAGATGAATCAATTTGTGTTTCTTCTTGATTAGTATCATTATTATTAGCTAATTCAAATATGACTCACTGTTTTATTCTGTTTATTATTTGGTGTTTTATTTACTCTGAGCAGCAGTATCATCTGCAGAGGCAGAGCGCCCTCTGGTGGCTGCACAGTCACACGACTCAAACATTCACCTCGACTTTGAATTTAAACACACATATAACTGTTTTTTTGTTGTTTACAAAGTTCCTCATTCACAATTTAGCCACATCTTTTTTCCCCCGTCACCTGATAATCTCATTATATGTATAATTTATATAATGTCTCACCTTTTCTCTTTGACGAGTGATGACGTCACATCCACCTGTAACAAAACACATCAGTTAAAATGTTACCAATCTTTAAGCTGTTGAACCACAAGAGTCTCCTCATTCTCCACGTATCAACCTCAGTTAAGTTATCGTAATAACTACGATTAACTAGAGGAAAAAACATTATTATACTATTATAACTAGCACTAATACATAATATAACTAACAGTTAATATTGTGAGGACAAGTTAGTGCTGAGTTTAAAGAGTAGATTTACTTCTACTTCACTATTTATTGAAGAATTTCTTTACCCTTTTATGACTTTATTGTAGGTTTTAAATGACAAAAACATACATTTAACTCGCTCCCCGTTTTATAAACTTCTCAAATCTGCAGCTGTACACATCACTAAATAAACTATATGAATCTATTCAAAGTATTTCTTTTGTGAAATAATTCAATGATTAGCACTTTTGTTATGGGCATAATACGTGAAAAACAATCCAGATTACAAGACATATATGGTCCTCACAGACCTAAAAACTGCACTGCAGAAACTATAAAGAACTGTCTATTTATACAGTTGAGGTAATAAAATTGGGAATTTCCCCATTGTGGGACAATTAAGGTATATCATATCGAATTGTAAAAATAAGTGTCCAGAAGTTGTGTTCCGCACATCTATGACTACGAGTATACTGCAAACCTACTGTAGAGTTTTTTAAAAATTTCAAGTTAAAAAGTCCTACATTTATTTTATTTGTAGAACCAAAAAGATAATTGTTGGTCGTTAGCAGTTTCACATTAAAATATGTTTGAACGTTAAGTAAATTAACCCCCTTTGTTATTCGATGCCCTAAACGAATGAAAATGTACTAAAAACATTGTTAAACAATATATTTTCTTTAAATTGTACTTAAATAACGTCTCTTTTTGTGTGTCTCACTTGTTCGTCACGATGCTAAAGCTAAATGCTAAAACACAAGTCGCGAGGGAGTTCAGGCAAACATGCTGCCGTAATACATTTAGAAACAATATTTGGCTAAATAAAAAAATAAATACACAAAATAAACGCAACCAAGAGAAACTTACGATAAAAATGGAGAAGTACGATGAAATACGAAGAAAACAAGAGACGGACGCTGAAAACAAGAGGACAAACAGAGGAGACACAGGTGTCTACAACCACCGGTGATGAGACAGAGGGGAGCTAACAGGAAGTAGCTTGTGTGTGAGACAAGCGCGGCTACAAAATAGAACAGGAAGTAAACCAAGACGGACAAACGCTGCTACAAAATAGAACAGGAAGTACACCTAGACGGACAAACACGGGTAACAAAATAAAGCAAAGCATATAGACAAACGCGGCTACAAAATAAAACAGGAAGTAAACCATGACCCTATATGATTATAGGGAACCCTAACCCTGTGCTCATTTTGACTATTATGATGTTATTAAGCTACTGGCCAATTATCATTTATTCAAAAACTTATTTTTTTAATCAAACCTTTTCTTTATTAAATGTGTTTAATATTACATTTATACATTATGTCACTGCAGTGCAGACATAAAAATGTAGATTGGTGAGAAAAAACAAATTAATTAACTTCAGTAACCAACACTAATTAGTTATCATAATTAAAATAAGGAAGTTAGAAAATCGGGTAAATCTAAGCCAAAAAGCCCCCATATATGTTGAGCAAACGCTTTTATTGTGAAATACATTTGGACTTTGACAAAAGGACTTTTTCGAAGCTTCGACTGCATCTTTTTAATCACAATGTACAGTTATAATTGAGAGTTGTTTACAATCATCAGTTACACCATTACAAAATGTAAACATCATATTTAAACAGAAGTCTCTGTACCATAGTGTGTATATATATATATATATTACATAAATACACGTACAGTAATAGCTACACCACATCAGTTCATTACAATGGTTTCAATACTATCTACGGTCAATTGTCAAAGCAAACAAAATTCAAAAATATGAACGTGGTCATGTTCACACGTACACGTTCAAAGTCATGCTTTCTGGTCTTTTGGAGTCAATGTAAAGCCTTGCTTTAAAGAAAGTAAGTGTGTGACAGGAGAGTGCCTTACTGAGACAAACACTAACTAACACGTGAATTAAATTAAACGAAAACTGCTACACCTAAAAGCATCAGGTTGTGTCCAGGACAGAAAGCAGCTTGGTACACAAATCAAAACTAAAATATCACACATTAAAACAAATGTAAAACATGCATAACAGTTAGCTGAACATAGTTCAGAGTATTGGATGTGTCATAAGCACAATGCCACCAAGAGGCATTACTTTAGGCCCACGCTCGGACGCCCGGCTGACACACGGTGTCAGGAGGCCGGAGAGAAGGCGCTTCTTCAGTACACACTAAGGTTCTCTCATGTCAACAACGCAACACGCGCTCGCATACGCGTTTGTATATTTGTACAAAGTGACGCATTGGACAGGAAAGAGTCCAGTGGGCTTCATGTAGCTGGTGATGCAACAGTAATGTGAGCTCACTGCTGAAACTCAACAATATTCAGTCTTTACTGACTGAATCATTTCAAGTTAAATAGATTCAAAATGCTTATTAGCATGGCATGTGGGGGTCTGTCCACTCACTATGTCATTTACAAATAAAAATCAGCTCAATGTTATTAATATAACGGGGTAGAATAAAGACGTTCACGGGCATTTTGAAGTGTGGTTGTCACAGAGAACCAGCCTGAGATACGGACGAGTACAGCATGTCGTCAGAAACAAAACAGTCGTGTTTTGGATAGTAAAGTGTCAGTAAAATGTCACAAAAGTCAGAGTAGATATTGTCACAAATGGGAATAAAACTACATATAATGTGTGTTTATAAAATGTGTCAATAAAATGACACAAAAGTATACTAAGTATACTACATCATCAAAAAAAACTTCATATTATAATGTGTTTAACAAATGAAGTAGAGTTTCATCAAAAATTTACGTCATCAAAATGTCAAAAAAAAAGGTCACGGTTGTCAAAGCGTTTTCTTCTTGTGAAAATATTACAAAAAATTGAATAAAGTATCAAAAAAATGACACAAAAGCCTCAGTATATCATGTGGACCAAATATGTGGTCAAAATGTCAAAAACGTTTGTTACGTGGTCAAAAAGTCCCAAAATAGTATCGTACACTGTCAATAAAATGACACAAATGCCATATACTGTGTTGTCTCGATGCCAAGAAACAAAGTCATGGTGTTGAATGTCGTCAGAAATGATGGCAGTGTAGTTTGTGAGCGTCTCAGGTTGGTTCTTTATCTTCAAACACTGCAAGAACGAAAAAATAAATAAAAATAAAAGTAATAATTAGACTAATTCACTGTCATTCTAAAATGGGCAGTTTTTCTTTTACAGAACACAGGAGGTGACGTCTGTTTATTACATTATTTGAACAATAAGCTACTAAACGAGCCGAGCGTGAAGGGACCGTCCACAAATTGCAACCCCAAGAAATCAAATCTTCAATATCTTTACCATAATCCAGTGTAGTGTCTAAAAACCAAATGAAGTCTCATGTAGATTATAATACAACATCTATTAAGGGGCGGAAAAAAACATACTTTTTTTTATAGTTTCTGGGAAATTTTACTGAAAATATTGCAGTATAGTGTCTATAAAATCAATTTTGTTTTTTTTCTTATCTTCTGTAGATTAAAATTAAACAACCATTTAGGGAAAAAAACATTTTTAAACAAATTTTACTCAAAATATTAGGTAATATCTTCACTATATTACAGTATAGTGTCTATAAAATCAATACAGACTTCACTTAACCCCTATAGATAATACATAAAAAATCTGGGGGAAAAAAATTACATTTCTGGGAATTTTTATAATCAATTAGTCTTTTTGTTACACCAAATTGGTGTTTTTAGTATAATCTATGGGCGATAAATAAAGTTTATAGTGATTATATACTGACCACAGTGTATTATGGTGAAGATATTAAGAAATATTCTGAATAAAAATCGCCAAAAGAAAAAGGTATGTTTTTGGCCAAAATAGGTGACGAGGTGAATAGGAATTTGTAGACAGTCCCTGCACAGAGGTTGTAGCTAATTGTCTGCTTTACTTTTTGTAGTAAAAATTATATTTTTCCCCTCCTGGACTCCGTAGTTTCGTAAAAGCCAGCTTCATGAAGAAGTCTAGTCACCTAAACAAAGTAGGCGGAAGGAACTCCTTAATGTTTCGTCACACATTTGAAGTAAAAGCTAAAATTTCCCATGAGGTCAAAGGTTGGGACGCGTGTTAAGCGAAGCACTGCAACACATGAGTGTGTGTGTGTGTGTGTGTGACACTGTGTAGAACATCAGCGACTTTAGTTCATGATACAATTTGTATCAAACAAGGTTTTTTCTCTGTCTGACGCCGATTCAGCCGAGACCAGAGTCAGCAGGGAGTTTATGTTAAATATATTTACAGCAGCACATTATGTACGTGTTTGGTTCGACAAGGAGGAGGAGGAGGAGGAAGATGAGTGCCGTCTGTGGCAGAAACCAGAGCTGACCCAGAATAAAGGGCCAGAGAGAGAGAGATGTCCCTTACTAAAACTAAGGTACACACGACAGGGTCACCACCAGGACCACCGTCTTTCACCCCAACACAACACACACACACACACACACAGCAGTTTGAAACAGGAGATGACCAGATGGGAATTTACCACCAATTAAAGGTACAATATGCAACATTCAGCCTCACATTAGTCGATATAAATGCACAGTAGATGACAGACTGAGCCATAAGATGTCTGACTAAGACGGGCAACCGGGCGACTTGAATAAATACTAAAATTTGTAACTCAACACATATGGGAAATAGTCTGGCTGGCTGATGCTGCTTTTGAATTTTTTTTAATTTGTAAAAAGTTGGAACTGGGAGTGACGTCGGCCCACGAGTTCCATTAGTGAAGTCAGAAATACAAAACGTGTCTCGGGCTAGCCGTCGTTAGCAATTCCAGTCACTAAAAACCTGCTGCGTTCAAAAGTGTCACATCGACCACGTATATATATCGCGATTAGCTGAGTCATGCTAGTGAAAGCAAGAGGACAGGACGTTGTCCTAGGTGTCCAGCAGAAGGCGTCGTCTGTGTGGATTTACTGCCAGAGAAAGCTCATCCTTTGGTAACAAAAGATTGGCTCTCAGTTATTGCATATTACACCTTTAAATTAAGAAATACACAAGTTAAATTAATTCAATTTGAATACATTACCCTTTTTTTTACAGTAATGAAGTAGAAAATCTCCATCTGGTGCCAAAACACATGCGATTAAAATGTCTGAGAGTTTGAGTACAGTACAAACAAGTGTTTGCACACTGCCCCAAATAATCTGAATGTAGTAAATAATCCATCAGTCAGTAAACAAAAAACAACAAAAAAACAAAAAAGTGCCTTAATATTTTGAAGCATAACAAAATCCTTAAAAAATGATGCTCGACATTAAAATTGGTGCTTTCTTACGCTCTTACGTGTGGTTGTATGAAGGACTGACTCTGGATTTGCCAGCAAACAGCCTGAGACCACGACGCAGGGACAAAACTCTCCTGCACCAAACCTCACGGAGAACCAGTCATTTCATCACATGACAGCACACAGGAGCTGCTGATCCACCGCTGCCTCCATCACTAAGTTCTAATGTGTCATATTGTTAAATTCTGTGTTTAAAATCTTTCATTCAGATTCTCAGTGACACAAAGGGACCACACGAGGCAGCAGCAGACCAGCAGCTCCTGTGTCACCATGAGCTAAAATCACTGATTTTCTCTATGGACTTTGGTGTGGGCAGTTTACAAACTAACTACCGTCAGTATCTTATTAGACCTCAACTTCATGGTGAGAAAAACGATCCAAAAGCATTCCTGTGTTCCTCCATGCACGCCCGGCATGCTTCCATGTGTTCTCCCCTCTCCTCCCGTCTTCAGTATCCTGACTGAGCTTTCTCTGCCAGGATGGCGGCCGCCAGCTGCTGGGGGTCAGTGATGTGGGGACTTCTGGCCATCACTCGACTCACCAGCTCCGAGGGAAAGATGTTGCACAGGTTGATGTACGCTTTCTCCCTCACGTCGCCGTAGCGGCCGTGCGCGGGCGACTCTGAGTGCTGCAGCATGTAGGAGGGAGGAGCGTGGGAGGGGACGGCGAGGTGGCCGCTGTGAGGCGGGTAAGGAGGGAGAGGGGAGCTGGAGGGATGAGGAGAGTGAGCAGGAGGCGGTGGGTGGTTCAGGTAATGTGTCGGGGACGGGTGGAGAGCAGGGTGAGAGGAGTGGTGCCGCTGGGCGTAGCCCTCCTCTGTCCAGGGGGGGGCGTGCCAGGACGACTGACGCGTGTCTGGCAGACTTTGGTACTCGTACCTGGACGGCGGCAGCGGTGGCTGTCGATAGTACGAGTCCCAGCTGGGCAGAGCTTTAGGCCGGTGGTGATGGTGCGACGTGGCGTGGTGTTCGTACAGACGTGAGTCCGACACACTCTCGGCTCGCGTGGGGGCCAGGCAGCGGCCCAGGGGAGAGCCGGGAGGGTGAGGGCTGCTCTGGGAGAGGGAGTGGTAGTCGCCCGGGCAGCTGGAGCGAGCGGCCAGCGGCTGATGCTGGAGATGAGGCGGTAGCGGGTAGAGGGGGCGCTTTGGTGGAGCGTCAGGCGGAGGAGGCTGCTCGTGACCACAGCTCTGCCCACAGGTCACACTCATGTGGTAGCTGTGCACGCCGGGGTTTGACGCGTGGCTGTGCGGGACATTTGGATAATCGGGAGGCTGCAGAGCACACAGGTCGTGGTTTGACGGAGCGTGATGGGGATACAGTCGACCATGAGGAGCGGAGAAGTGGACGCTGTCTTCCAGTAAAGCGTCAGGAGGACACCCGGGACACGGCCTCTCGCTGTACGAGTCACAGCTGCTCCCGCAGCTCGTGCTGCTTTCGCTGCCACACTCGGAGCCTGCTGAGCCCAGCGAGCCCAACCGCAGGTCTGCGTCGCCGGGGAAGCGACAGTCAGGACTCCGTCTGGAGGAGAGGCTCAGGCCGGAGTAGGCACGCGTTACCGAGTAGTAGCTCAAGTCTGGAGACTCACAGTGAGGGTAAAGGTCATGACTGGAGGCAGGGAGGAGACCGTGAGGAGTGGCAGCTCTGGACTGCTGCTCGTGGGGCAGGCTGAGGCCAGACGGAGGGCCTCCTGGGGCTGGAGACATGCAACTGCTACTAGAACTGCTGCTGCTGCTGCTGCTCTTTTGGCTTTCCATCCTCCCTTTAGCCAGCAGCAGCTTCTCCTCCGCGTCGCTGTACGACAGAGCGCGGATACTGGGGTCCGACTGCCTCTTCGAGGCGCTGCCTTTTTTGGCGTCAATGCTTCCTGCGGGCACGCTGTGGCTCTTCACCAGCCCAGCGTCTCCCTGGTTCTTTGTGGTGACGCAGGTTTTGGCGCTGGCTCGCAGCTCGTCCGCCACGGCGCGCTGAGGCTGAGCGCCTCTCTCTGGGTGGTAATACTTACACTTGTGGCCGTAAGTGCACTTTTTTCCTACAATGGAAAATGAAGAATGATTACACAGCAAATATACAGAAGGAGCAGTATAAACAAACATGAGTACATGAGTCAGCCTTTTTTGAAGTGTGCTTGCACGAGCACCCGCCTAAGATAGACTTTTAATTACACTTAAAACACAAGGAAGCCTCATTTACAATATCCTAAAAGCAAGTTTGACAACCACTCACTCTCTCTCACCAAATTCTTTTAAGAAAACCTTTGTTTTTACATCATAGAGACTCAGCAGCTGCTGGTCTACTGCTGCCTCGTGTGGTCACTTTGTGTCACTACATCTGTATCACCAACTTCAAACACCAAAGGGACAAAATGACACATTTAAACTTAGTGATGGAGGCAGCAGTGGATCAACAGCTCCAGTGTGCTGTGGTGTTAAAATCACTGATTTTTCTCTATGGGCTTTGGTGTGGGAGAGTGTGTCATTTTGTCAAATTCTGTGTTTGAAATCCTTCATCCAGATTAACCTCAGTGACACAAAGTGACCACACGAGGCAGCAGCAGACCAGCAGTTCCTGTGTCCCTGTGAGCTCTATGGGGTTTGGTGTGGGAGAGTGAGTGGTTTACAAGCTTCAGTTTCCTGTTATACTCAGAAGATATCGTAGACTTCAGGAGATGAAAAATGCGTGTTTTTTTCTCACCGTATGGACAAGGCTGCTTCTTCTGCTCGGGCATGACGGGTCTTTTTCTCAGGAAATTGTCTAAACTGGGGCCGTGGCGACCAAGAGGGTCATCAGGAGGCATGAATCTGAGCGACAGAGGGCCAAATATTTACACACCACAGTCAAATGAAATGGGATTTCCATCATTTTCAGTCTTGTCCTGGTGTTTAAGTGTTGTGTTATTGAGCTGTACAGTTAACAGACAGGAAACTAATATACTAAACTACTATGTGTGGCAAGAAAAACACAGATTTGAACTGTAAATGAATGTAAAAATGTGGAAAATTGTCTTTGTATCCAAATATATGTAGCAAATATTAAACAAGATGTAAATAGGAAGACAAGTGATGATTATTAGTTATTCTTCTCAAATTTAAAAAAGGGAAATAGCACCAAAACTCATTCATTAATTCCTTCTCTCCCACATAATATACAAATAACATTAGAGACAGTTCCCAGTTGATTTTAATCTCTGAAGCTTGTTCTTATGGAATAAACAGCTGGTAAATGATGATAAGTACTATATTCTCTCTAGCTTTTGTTTAGATCTGACATGTTTGCTCATCTGCAAACTACATTTTGGACATGTATCCACCTGCTGTCACACATTTATTTCCCAGTTTTGGGATCAACAAAGTATCCATCTATGGAGGAAAGAAAATACTGTACACCTGTCTAATCCTAACCCTACAGCACATGTTTTAACGTCTTTATATCTTTTAAAATCACACTAATGGCTCCACTTACTTGTCGTTGACAAACGAGTACATGAGCAGCCGCTCGTCGATGAACTTCTTCCACTCGGGCTTCTCGTTGGCCAGGTCCCTGTAGTTGTCGTTGGACACGATGATGCCGTCTGACTCGTACGCCAGCTTGACGATGAAGCGGTCGTCGTAGCAGACCACGCGACGGCCTTGGACGCGGCGCGACGGCGTGAACACCAGGATCTTCTCCTTCTCCAGGCGACGCAGGATTTCCTGATCTGTGGGCGAGGACATTACGTCACACATGGACCTCAACGAGTGTGTGTGTGTGTGTGTGTGTGTGTGTGTTGCTCGTTCTCACCCGTTATCGGAGCATCAGGGCGGGACTGCTCCTTCCTCCACGCAGGCACAAACACTGTGATGTCATGATGACCGCGCTCTAAGAACCAGTCCACAGCCAGCTGGATGCCCTGGCATGAAAACACTTCCTTGTTGCCATGACTACAGGACACAAGACAAAGGGTAGAAGGTTATTATTTCTTCTCTCCATCTCTTTATGGTGATGCTACGACACGTCATTAGGAACAACTGGATACGTTCTTTATTAAAGAGATTGTTCAGGGTTTTGAGAGTTATTTTAGCCATTTAAGAAAAATGACCTGTTGAAGTCTATGATATCTGAAAATAATGTTTGACACTTTATCTCGTCATCACACATCATTTTCACACTGGAAACTCAAGTTTATTATCCACTCGCTCTCCTGCACCAAAGTCCATTGAGAAAAACAGTGATTTTAGCTCGCGGGGACACAGGAGCTGCTGGTCTGCTGCTGCCTCGTGTGGTCCCTTTGTGTCATTGAGTTAAGTCTAAATTAAATATTTTAAATGCCAAATTCAAAAAGATAAGACATATGAACTTAGTGATGGAGGCAGCAGTGGATCAACTGTCTGTGTACCCACAGACTAAAAATGAAGTTTTTCTCTATGGACTTTGGTGCAGGTGTGGTGCAGAGGTGTCTCCTCGCGCATCCACATCCAAAAACCTGAACCCCTTGATTTTGTGGTGGTCCCGCTACGACAGGTGTCCCTAATAAACTGAGCAGAAGCTGCTCACCTCATGGCTACGTTACTGCCGTCCACCACGACTGGCCGCAGGTTGTCCTGGTCACACAGAGAGTCCGACAGACACGGCGAGTCCGACCTCTGAGCGTCCAGCACATCGGAGCAGGCGCACGACGAGGACGAGGAGGAGGACGAGGACGAGGTGGACGCCAGCGACACGGGCGGCTGCTCGCCGTCCGTCTTGGTGCCCAGCTTGACCAGCTCTCCCAGGATGTCGTTGATGAGCGTGTCTGGACCCAGCTTGGACAGCACCAGCCGCACCGTGTCCTCGGAGTAGCCCAGTTTCAGGGCAAACTCCAGCTTCGCCTGGTACCCCTTCCCTCCCGCTTCTGCCTTAGCCGGAGTGGGCGGACGACTGGGCGGGTGCTTGCGTGGTGAAGTGGGCGGAGACTGAGAAGATGAGTCTCGCTCAGGCTCTGACGAGAGTTCAGCAGGAGGCTCAGGAGGTTCAGGAGGTCCCTCGGTGCCCAAGTCTACACACTGGGTTCGACAGAGCGGCTGGTGCGTGATCTTGCTGTGAGTGGACAATCCCTCTCCTCCGTCCACAGTGTGGGCGGAGCTGGAAGACGACGACGGATCACAAATGGCATCAGAGACGGCGGCGGTTTCCTCCGCCACAGCAGGGAGAGGGGAGTTTTCCCCCTGCTCCTCCATAGCAGGGGGTCCGTCAGCACTGCCAGCCTGCGGATGCAGACACAGGATTACAATACAATTTTATCACCATACTATATTATCGCGATATTTAAGACATAATACGGTTTTTATCACAATACTATATCCTGATATTTAAAGTATGATACGTTATTATCACAATATTTAAGTCACAATACAATATTATCACTATACTATATTAATGTGATATTTAAGTCAGGCTATGCTACTATCAGGATACTTTATCGCAATATATAAGTCACAATACAATATTATTATTGTACTATATTATTGCGATATTTAAGTCACAATGCAATATTATCACTATACTGACGCAATATTTAAGTCACAATACGAATTTGTCACAATACTGTATTATCGTGATATTTAGATTCTAGATCAAATTAAATATATCATTTAAAGTATATCATTGTTAGTGACTGAGGTGAGGATAATGGTGGTGCCTACCTGCCGGTCAGCCCCAGCTACGTGGAGATACTCCAGATCCAGCTCCAGGTCGAGGATGCGTCCTGCTCCTGCCTCCTCATGGTCCTTCTGACCCATGGGTCTGTCACAGACATCCAGCACCGCGGGCCGACTGCTGCCCTCTCACGCAGCTCCACTCATCAGTGACTGAACACAGACACAGACACGGTGAGCACAGCATAAAGCAACACGTGGAAAGATTTCTGACAATATTTGAATGAAAACCGGGCCAGCGATGTGTTGGACTTTGCATTCAGCTTTCATTGCTAAATGAAAATTATAAGTCAACAGCAGATGTCATTTTAGGGAAATGTGACCAGGAACGGAACGATATTATATAATAACAACAGAGAGCTCAACTTCATGACGTGACATTAGGTGACAATACAATATTATCACGATATTTAAGTCACAATACAATATTGTCACGATATTTAAGTCACAATACAATATTGTCACGATATTTAAGTCACAATACAATATTATCACGATATTTAAGTCACAATATAATATTATCATGATACTATATTATCCCGATATTTAAGTCACAATACGATATTATCACAATACTATATAATCCCGATATTTAAGTCATGACACGAAATGATCACAATACTATATTATCGCAATATTTAGGTCACAATAAGTTAACTGTTCATTTGTCAATTAAACAATTATATTCTAAAAAAACAATTGATATAAACAAAATATTGTGATATTTCACTATCAATTCCCACCACCTAGTTTTTTGTTTTAAGTTTTTTTTTTTTACATAAAATTTTGTTAAAACATTTTGATATCATGACATTACAACTTTATTTATTTATTAGTTTATCTATTTAATCTGGATTTGCTCATACATTTTTTTTTCCAAGTTTACAAATACGAACCAAATGACGGTAGATTAAAAACAGAAGGACGTTTTTTTCCCCACCTATCTGAACGTTATTTTGAATCCCAATTATTTGGTGTGGGGGGACATGTGCTGAGGGAGTGACGGTGACACAAAGAGACGTTGGGGCCTCTCGCTCTAATTAATGGACTCTTGTGGTTGATGTTTTTTTGTGTGTCTGTCTGGCCACAGTGTTTTTATAGCGCCACGCCACCGCACATTAATCTACACAGAGACAGAGGGTGAACTGTTTTAACAACCGTTAGCTATGAGGCCGTCGGTCCCTCCCCCTTATATTCTACCTGCTAATTAAACTCCATATGCTTCTTCCCACTCGAGTGGCTGAGTCACTCGGGTTAAACACAGAGGCTCCACATTATATCTGCAAAACATGCTCCCTGCTTTACCTCACTGATATACAGCATTTTTCAACTGGAAACTCAACCGTTCTCTCTCCCACACCAAAGTAGAGAAAATCAGTGATTTTAGCTCACAGGGACACAGGAGCTGCTGGTCTACTGCTGCCTCGTGTGGTCACTTTGTGTCACTAAAGTCAATCAGAACAAAGGATTTTAAACACAGTTGACACATTTGAACTTAGTGATGGAGGCAGCAGTGGATCAACAACTCCTGTGTGCTGTGATGTTAAAATCGCTGATTTTCTCTATGGGCTTTGGTGCAAGTGGACTGAGCTGTTTAGAAAGCAAGAGAATGTATATTTTCCAGGAGGAAAAAAACCTTAGCTTTAAATGAAGTGTCTAAAATCAGTCTTTGTTGTTGTTTTATGAATTATATATTTTATCGGCTGTATTCCTTATTTTAATAAAAAGAATTCTAATAATCAGACCTGGTGTAATCTGTTTTCTGTAATCTTGATTGGATGCAGTATCTTCCAGGGGGTCACTGAAGGTCACTCTCTGCACTTCAAGGTCATATTTACCTGCAGATTGTGAGTATGTGCATGAAGCTTGAACCTCAAACACATGATGGAAGTCAGGGGAAGTGACTTAAACGAAGCTGGGGGAGGGGGTGGGGCACAAATGGGCTGCATTTTATGAAAAGGGGGCTGCCTAGCAACATGGCCTGAGCAACTGTTGCTAAGCTACAGCTGTTGAAGGCATTCTCCCCTTCCAAAATGCCACAACAGAGGCTGCAGGGGCGTTCAGCCGCTGACACACACACACACACGCAGGCAGGTTTTGTGTGTGTGAGGGGGACAGGCGGGGCTTAAGTGTGCCTCGCTGGCAACCCACTCTGCTTCCCCAAGACAATGGATGTGAAAGGAGTGATTAGGACGAAGAACTTAGCTTCAGCTACACACACAAACACACACACACACACAGTGACTCATACATTCAACGCACAAAATACTTTAATAAAACAAAACAACAAAATATCCAGATTAACGTCATCCAGTCTACAGATGCGACTGCGATAAAAATCATTCTCCATAATTCAGGGCATTCAGGGAATTTAAAGCTAAACTTATATTTGATTATTTAATGGGGGTGGGTCTAAAAAACAATTCTTTTCTATCATGATATTGCAAATAACTAAAATTGTTCATAAATGTGCTTTGTAAAGAAATTGGGATATAATCCAGTGAATAATCAAATAATCGTGCCTGTCAACTAAAGTGAGTCTAAGAACAGAAGGCTCTTTAAAAATGTTTTAAATTAAACTATACTGAAGAATATTTTTTAGAATTGCAACGGTTTTGGCCCTCATCACGTACACGTGACGCGACATTTCCACTCTTTAACAGTCAAAATGAATGTGGAAATATCTTGTTACCTGTTTCTTACTTTACTAGGGATTATATATCTTTTTAAATGTTATTGCTGCAAATATTCACCTGCTTTTTAAGTCCAAAAGTCCGATAAATATGAACTTAAATATGAATGTAAACTGATTATTTTCATTATCAATTAATTTTCCTTGATTAATCAGGCTCTCATTTGGTCCATAATGTCTTGTTTTGTCCACAAACCAAAAAAGTATTGAGTTTTAAGGAATTCTTTGTTATTATGTCACAAATAAAGCAGAAAATATTCACCTTTAAGAAGCTGAAAACAACAATTAATACATTATAAAATGTCTTGATGATTTATTTAGAGAAACCAGATCAACCAAACAACTTGACGATGATAAATAAACGATTGTTTTCAAAAAATCCCTGTTGAATAAAAAGTGAAGGAAAAACACTGGCTCTTCCTCTGAGGCAAGCATGTGAATACAACGCTTTATTGGACGACGACATAGAACAAATAAAGTGACGCATTTGCAATTTTGCTAATAAAAACGAGGGGGGTTTTATTTTGAAAATATCTCGTTTAATCTACGATACCGAGTCTTAACGGACCAACGGCAGAGAGCGTGTGTCTCCAGAGATCCAGGGTGAGTGGGTGCATCTTTCAAATATCAGCCGATGACACACACACACACACACACACACACACACACACACACACACACACACACACACACACACACACACACACACACACACACACACACACACACACACACACACACACCTCTGCAGCCTTTGACAGAGACAGTGATGAATATGTAACACAGTCTTTACGGAGCTTTTTATGTGAAAGCTTTGTGTTAGAGTGTATGACAGAGGGGAGACAGGGGACAGAGGGAGGTAAAGGGTTATGGGGGGGCTCGGGGGGTGTCTGAGAGGGACACAGAGGACGGGGACGGGGGGGAGGGGGGTGGTTTGTCTGGTAGCACAAACGACACTGTGCAAAACTTAATGGAATAAATGGGCAGGATAATCAGCAGGGGAGGGAGAGAGGGAGGCTTTCCCCGCCAGTCGTGGGGCAACAGATGTCTGATGGTGAGTGTGTCCTCACAACACACACACACACACACACACACACACACACACACACACAGCCATGTCTGCAGAGGGCCAATGAGACAGCAGCAGAGCACACACAAGGATGCAAAATCAACAACCATCAGCCTGGTGACCTCAACAAACACACACACACACAGCCTTATCACTAACCTTAACCATAACTAGTTAATGCTTAACCCTAACCATAACCTAACCACAATTCATACAGTCATCAGCTGCAGGTACACAGAAACAAACGGAAGATTTAAAGGGATATTTCAGGTTTCTTGGAATATGGTCCTGTGACGTACGGCGACATTATTGTTGTTAACAAAATAAAATCCACATCCACCTTTAAGTCTACAATATCTCATCATAACACGGTGACATATTTATCTCACTGTTAGACAAACTGGAAACTCAAGTGTGTAAAACCGCTCACTCTCCCACACCTAACCCCATCGAGAGAGAAATTTGTCAATTTATCGTCACAGCGCGCAGGAGTTGTTGATCCACTGCTGCCTCCATCACTAACTGCAAATGTCTTATTTTGTAAAATTCTGTGTTTGAAATCCTTCATTCAGATTACCCTCAGTGACACAAAGTGACCACAGGGGGCAGCAGTAGACCAGTGGCTCCTGTGTGCACGCGAGTTTAACTCACTGATGTTTCCTATGGAATTTGGTGCAGCAAATCTAAGATTTAAGCGCTGGTGCAGATTTAAATGAGATTTACGGTTAGTTCAAACAAACTGGATTATCCCTTAAAGCAGAGTCAGGGCAGGTGTCTCACAGTCAGCTCTACAAACTATAACGACACCCCGGGATCCTCAGATTATGTGGCGATAAAATGACAGTTCAGATTACTGCTGCTAATTTCATTACTTTACTTCAAACTAATTTTAAATCCAGCATATCAATCCTCAGGGGTTCCAATTCAAGCACTTTTTCAAGTACTTATTCCACACTTTTCCACACATTTTAGACTCTCAAACTTACTCACACTATCTAGTCACTATTTAAGGATTTCAAGCACCTGTAGGAACCTTGTAATCCTGTAATCCAGCCCAGATGAGAAAATGGGAGAATCTACATACTTAAATACTAAAGAAACAAGAGTCAGTAGCTGACAATTTAAAAACTTACCAGGCCTTTAAAAGAAATACAAGTGCTTTATCTCATGTTTGCATCATTTTAATCCAGACTTTTTTTTTCCCCACAGCAGCTTAATCCAAAGTTTTCAAAGAGTTTCCGAGCTGCAGGTGAAGCACAGACGGGCGCAGCACTTTCCTCCAGAGCTGCAGGAGCAGGACAACGTTGGACAATGAGCGGCAGAGCAGATGGAGCGACAATGTCCCCTCGTCCAGAGTGGCAGCTCCTCCACCAATCCCAGCGCAGAGGGCTTTTACGACGAGGAAGAGGAGGAGGAGGGGGAGGAGGAGGGGCTGCGGGCAACTGCTCGCAACACCCAGTTTCCCCAAGGCACGCGTACACAACACACACACACACACACACTTGTGTCGTCAGTGTGAAAGGACTCCCTCCCCTGTGTGGCCGATGAATCAGCGCGGGGTGGGCGGCCGAACAATAGAGGCTCACAATGGGAGGCTGGGGAGGGCAGCTGCAGCGTGAGGGCCGGGGCTATTACAGCCCGGGGCAGCTTTACACAACACCTGGCTGCAGAGACACAGGCCTTCTCCTCTCTTTGTCCTCCGGGCTCAGAGGGGGGGGGAGGCTCTAACAGAGAGAAAAATGGGGGGAGTGTGGTCGGCCTGAAAGAGCAGAGGGCAGGAGGAAAGAGGAGAGTGTGGCCGGGGCTCAAAGGGTGAAAGGACGAGTGCTGGGGGGTGAGCGACATCAAAAAGTTTTATGTCCACATGAGGACGAGGAGGTGGACCTGCTCGTCTTTGTTGTGGCACACTTAGGGGCAGATGACTCGGAAACACCAAGCTTTTATGTGTAGAGGGAATTATTAGATTAACCGTTTTACTTTTGCTGCCCAATCGTGTTAATTTACACATTTTTGTTCTCAAAAACTTTTATCAGCACCATATCAGTATCCGCTGATATTGGCGTTAAAATCGCAAGTAGTTCTCAAACGTTTTATACAAAGAAAACCACCTGAGAAAATGCAAAGTCACAGTTCATATAGGTCACGGGCTGATTCTTACTCAATTAATCATTATTTTTGCTGCTTATTCATGTTAATTTACTACGGATGGAAATCCACGATACCATATTATCACACTATGATATTACCACGATATTTAAGTCACGATACGATATTATCACACCATGATATTACCACGATATTTAAGTCACAATACGATATTATCACACCATGATATTGATATTTAAGTTACGCTATTTAACGATATTATCACACATGATATTACCACGATATTTAAATCGATATTATCACACTATGATATTACCCGCGATATTTAAGTATCGATATTATCACTATGATATTACCACGATATTTAAGTCACGTCGATATTATCACACCATGATATTACCCGCGATATTTAAGTCACGATTATACTATGATATTACGATATTTAAATGCGATATTATCACACTATATTACCACGATATCTAAGTCACGATACGATATTATCACTATGATATTGATATTTAAATCACAATATATATATATTATAAATCACAATACGATATTATCACTATGATATTACGATATTTAAGTCTCAATATATTATCACACTATGATATTACCACGATATTTAAGTCACATATATTATCACACTATGATATTACCACGATATCTAAGTTACGATATTATCACACTATGATATTACCACGATATTTAAATCACAATACGATATTATCACACTATGATATTACCACGATATCTAAGTCACAATACGATATTATCACACTATGATATTACCACGATATCTAAGTCACAATACGATATTATCACACCACGATATGATACCGTGATATTCAAGTCAAGATACAACATTATCACAATGTTTAAGTCACAATATGATGTTATCACGATATTTGAGTCACAATAAGATATTATATCAGTTACGATACAATGTTATCACAATATTATTTGGATCACAATACGAGAAATCCAGGATATGATATTATCACACTATGATATTACTGCGATATTTAAGTCAGAATACGATGTTATTGTGATACCATCCTCAGTTCTTCCAACATGACATAAAACTGACTGATTACAAAGCCATGAAGACCTGTCACTGTAGTGTTCATGTGCACACTGACTATGAATACATGAATATATATGTATATATAATATATAATATATTTGAACTAGTATAGCAGCTGAAAGTGAAGTTTGCTGAGTAAAAGAAAGTCGCTTCCAGTCAACACAGGAGGCTCAACAGGAGGAACAACTGCCTGATTGAATAACACTGTGTGTGCGTGTGTGTGTGTGTGTGTGTGTATGATAGGGCTGATCTGAAACAGCAGCTGACCAACAACACTGTGTCCAAACACACACACACACACACACACACACACAGGAGCACTCTGTCAGCCATCTGTCGCAGCAAACAGGTGTGTGTGTGTGTGTGCGCTGCTGATCCCCAGCAACAGCAGCAGCAACAACAGGATGATCCTCTTTCACTTTAAAGTACGACACACATCAGCTCCAGAGACTCAACAGAGACCAAACAAAGCAGCTTCAAGACGGAAAAAAAACGCATCAAGAGGAGATGAAAATACTCTGCTAACGTCAATTATTATCCAGTTATCTGCTTAATTTATCAGGACAATATTAGTATTGATCCAAATGTGATGTTGTGACTTTTAAAAATTGCTCTTCTACAGAATCGAATATCACGATTCTGTAGAAAAACAGAATTTTCCTCAAAAAAAGTACTGAAATTGCGTGAGGAGTTCATAGGTCACAACTATAATCAACACTGGCTAATTGTTAATGATTATTCATGTTTATTTACTGCAGGTGGAAATCACCCACAAGACGATATTATCACAATATGATATCACGATATTCAAGTCATGATACGATATATCACACTATCTAAGTCATGCTATACTCTATATGTATCATAACGATATTTAAGTCACAATACGATGTTATCACGATGATGTTATTAAGATGATGTTATTGTGATATTTAAGTCAAGACGTGGCGTTATTGCAATGTTTAAGTCAGGAAACAATGTTCTTGAATGTATTGTTTTTTCCACAAAGCAAATTAATTTGTTGAGCAAAGAAATCAACCCAGAAAATATTCACATTTAAAAAGCTGAAAAATCTGAGGAACTGTTTTTACTCTTCGTCTCAAGAAATGTCACAATTATTGACACTAAAGAATCAAATTCTTCTGAAAAAAATGAATCTAAGAACCTAAAATAATCTAAAACAAACATTAACAATGATTAACATGCACAAACAGACCCAGGACTCCGCAACAGGAGGAGACCTCATGACCTCTGTGACCTGTGCTCTGACCCCAGCAACCGAAAACAACCGACACCAACAGCCAGTTTCCACATGAGTCACTCAAATCTAGGGATGGAATCTTCCGATACCAACAATAAGTATACAGCACTGTATTTTGACCCATTCTAAAAATCGAATGCTCCAAAAGTGTAACAATTATTCTGAAATGGGTGAAGTTAAAATGTTGTAACAGCTTTTAATTCTTCATCTGTACTTAATGACGTTGTAATGCGACTACGGAAGACGATTAGTGCCACGTTTAAAAATATTCACGTGAGAATTTTGATCTTTAAATGCAGAATTATGGACCTTTTTTTTGTTTCCAAAAATTTTTCCCACGTGTGACCCTAACCCTCTACCGTAGTTACCAAAACATTACTACCGCCCAAAAATTCTAAACAAAATACAACAAAACATCACTTTTATAATACATTCTGTATTATAGACATTTGATTTTTTGCCGTTTATTCTTATTTTTGATATTTTTATACCTTACTCTATTTATTCTCTGCCTATTTTTTCAGCTGAAGTAGATTCATTTTTCTACAGGGATTTAAAAAATATTCTGATTTAAAAACATTTATGTTAGCATACATGCAACCAAAAGTAATAAATACATAAATCACTAGGACTGTGCTGCAGGTTGATAAGAAAAGACAAAATGTTGTGTAATTTTTTTTATTTTTTCCAACCACGATTGTTGCTATAAAGGGAAATTTGCCACACCAGACTCGTTGGGAGTGATTTTTATCGCGATGTTTGGTAATATCGTGCAGATTATTGTTCCTTAGCATTGATTTTTATCTTGGAATTATGTTTCCCTGGATAAAATTTTGTTGCCAAAACAATACTCTCCTTAAAAAAAAAAGTTTTGTTACCACACACACACACACACACAATTCAAAATAAAATAAATAAATAAAACAAAAGGTATAAATGACTAGGACTGTGCTGCAGGTTGACAAGAAAACACAATATTTTTTTAACTTTTTTCAGTCACTATTATTGCGATAAAGAGCAATTTGCCACAGCAGACTGGTTGTTGGGAGTGATTTTCATCGCGATGTTTGACAATATCGTGCAGATTATTGTGCGGTTCGTTGGCGTGGGAGCGCGCGCAGCCGCGTGCACGTACGGCCACTGCGAAGCATCCTCGTCACGACCTCGCTGCAGCTGCTTCCACCGACACCAACCTGCGGCTCCTCCGGCGGAACGTGACCGCTCAGAGGGCGTGTTATGCGGGTACTGACCTGTGAGCCGGAGCCGGAGCCGGAGCTGGAGCCGGAGCCGCTTCGTGTCCGACAGAGAGCAGAAGCAGCGTCGGGATGTTCCCATCACACACTGGCGACGACGACGCTAAACATCCGGCCTGGCTTTTTGCGGCGTGACACAGCTGAGCTGCGTCAAAGCCACAGCACACAGCGACGAGGGCACTTCCGGTCTTGTGACGCTTCAAAATAGGAGCAAACGCGCAGATAAATGACAGAAAATAAACACAATAAGTGAATTAACGTGGCGTATTTACCTGTAAAAAAAACCCAGTGTCTGTTTCCAACGTTGTTAGAATTCAACATGAAAACCACGAAAGACGACACTGCCGCTACACCGGAAGCGCCGCTTCAAAACTTCCCTATTGCGCCATTTCCTGTTGTGTCACGTGCCTCCTTGTTTTGTTTTCGACAGCGCCTTCTTGTGGCTCATGTGTATACATCATGGTAAACATGGGTACCCACCAAGGTTATAATAAGTATTGGATATTTCATTAGTTTTTATTTCGTTTTTAAAATGAGTTGGTTTTGATTCGTTTTTATTTGTTAATTTGTTGTTTGTAAATGTCTAGTTTTTTGGTAATATGTCTCAAATGCAGGATTATGCATGAAATAAATTTTAAGTTTAAGTTAGTACAAGTTTTTAAGTTAGTTTTTCTTAAAACACTACTTTTTAAATTGTATTAACTATAATAACCTTGATACTACTAAATAAATAAAGATATAATAAAATAAAATAAACATGTTTAAAAGGACAGAGACCGTCTACATACTGGGGACTAAATCGAAGGTGGAAAATTGTAGAAAATCTGCAAAATCTGACCAAACTTTTCATCAAAACTGAAAGTTAATTAAGATATGAACACTCAGTATGTTGTTCATTATATTTTATGGAGACTACAAATGCAGAGATAAAACACCACACTGTAAATTACTTCTCATTTTATTCAATGAAAAAAAAAGACCTTCAGGAAAATACAGTAATTCCCATAGTACACACAGAGAGGACATAAATTAGAGAGGCGTGGCAGAGAGACAGAGAGAGAGATAGAGGTTTGAGGGGAAACGTCACCTGGCAGCTGGAGAACATTCGCTCCACGCCGCCTCACTGCAGGATGTCAAGGAATCAGTAAAAATCACACTCTTGAACACGAGCTTAAAGTCGATTTGTTCCCGTACACAAAAAACAAAACGTCTAAATGATAGTACAAAAAAAGGGAATAATACAAATTACCTTCAAGATAAACCATAAATATTCATATTGATGCACATTGGTTTAAAACAAAAATGTCTGTAAACATTGTCAACATAATAATTGCATTACGATTGAAGAAAAACAAAAACCTCCCACTGCCGCAGTCACTTACGTATCTGAAGGTGATAGAAGTCGCAGAAACGAGACTAAAAAAAAAAACTAACGTCCGAGGTTCAGAAGATGCTGCTCAGTCTGGAGTGGTTTATGTTGTTGTTTTTGTAACACAGCGATTAGAACGTGTGATTTTTGAGTTGTTCAGGAGTCAGTGAAGGCACCGCCGCGCCCACTTAAGTCACACCGCCACACGACGGATCTGACCTTTCAGTGATGCATTTTTAAAACAATAAAAAAGTGACAAACTTTAGTTTCAGGGCACGATTGAGGAGGAAAAACGATATTAAAAAAGGTAAAAATACAAATCTGGGTTGTGTTTTTTTACTATTTTGATGCTCAGTTTATCGTTTTAACTCATTTAATGTGAATTATGTTGTGGTTTCTTTGCTCTCCTGTGACTTTAAACTGAATTATCTTTGGTTTGTGGACTATTTTTGAGATACGGGGAATTTAAATTCATCGTTTGTCAATAAGTTATTTTAGCTTCATAAACATTGAGTTATGTCCTGGTTTCTTTGGTTTATGATATTAACCCAGAAAAAAGAAGATAATCAAGAGTTGCAAGCCTTTTTTTTGATGATTCTTGAGTATGTTCTAAGGCAGACTTTAAGGTAAAGTTTCCTCTTAGATGATTGATAATGGAGCTGAACGGTGCACGAGGAGGCGGAGCCTGTTCTTCTTGTGTATGTGTGTGTGTGTGGAGTGTGATTCTTCTCAAACCCTCATCGGTGACATCTTCGCTCGCTTTCAGTCCCTCGCGGTCACGCCTGCCCACCGGCCTCCATGCTACTATATCGGCCGCCTGCTAATAATTATTCTGCTAATTCACAGTTTATCCTAGCCCTACTTATAAGCGATGGCAGTTAAAGGGAGAATCCACCTTTTTTTTAACTGCTGACAAACCTCACATTTTTGGGGTCTTTTGTTGTTGTTGTCGTCGTCGTTCTGTGGCCAGTAGTGATATAAATACTGTAAGATTACTCAGTGTCGTGCATGTGTTCACTCATGCAGTTCTTTTTGGGCAGAAAAAACATAACGTTTGGTGTCGAGCACGCCAACAAGTAAACTACTCGTATGTCAGTGAGTTAAAGGACCAGTGTGTGACATTTAAAGGGTAGGAATTGAATAAAACACATTTAAGTGTGTTGGTATAAGTGTAAAATCACTTTAGTTAGGGACTTGATAACGGAGCCATGTTTGTCTGCAATCTCACCACTAGATGTCACTAATTCTGGGCCTTTAACTGAGGACTGTTGGATTCTCCCTATAAAAGTCATCTTTTAGGTGCGTCCTTATGTGTTCTTATGCTTTATCGATGTGCAGCGAGTCACATACAAAATATACAGTGTATTTAAAAACAAAAACAAGGGGCTAATTTTGTTAATAACACCAACAAAAAAAAAGGAAAAGAAAAAAAGAGAGCAACATGCGGTCATAGACAGGGCGAACGTCTCTCCGACGCGACCTACAGTACGTACTCGAGGCAAAGTGGTCAAAGCGGTGTCGGGTTAAACGCCGGGAGAGGGGAGTCTGTACACACTGATATCCAGTACCCTGTTCACTCGTGGATATATCAAGAAGGTCCCTTAACAAAGTCTTCACTTTAAGGAGGAGAAGGCAAAAAAGTGAAGACGCAGGCAGATTTTTTTTGTTTACATCGTTTACGGGAGCAAAAAAACAAACTGTGAACTACTAACATGCTTTAGCGCCAGTTAAAGGTCCAGCGTGTGAGGAGAGACTGAATATATGACCCATACGCGTGTTTGTCTGAGTGTGCGATCACTTTAAAATAAAGACATGTTTACCCAGGTGGCCATTTTGTGCCGCCTGAACGGACAAACCAGTGTTTTTGAAGAACCGCACTCACGCAAACAAACCAACACAGAGAAGCTAGATGAAGGAAAAACTAACTCTTACACACTGGACCTTTCATTTCTGACTGAACTCGGCTGCAGCTGAAGGTCGTGGCACGTACGTCATCCGCGTTCTTCCCGTCTGTTTGCTGCGAACGCGATGCAAAGTTCTACTATGACACATAAAGATTTACCGTCGACAGGCGACAGGTCCCGCGTCCCGACGTGTAAGAGGAGGAGGAAAAGGAGGTGGGGAGGGGGTTTCGTGTTTTTTAACGAGTACGCTGAGTGACAGGAACACACACACACACACACACACACCCATCATCCCTTGCTTCTACTCGTGGTTACAGTCCGATCCGTTTGTTTGTTTGTTTGTTTACCCGAGGCTTCTCCAGCTCAGGCTTGGTTGTCTTCTACTTCTTCATCGGTGTCAGTATCATAGTCACAATCGTCGTCTGCTGGTCACGGCGTAGGCGCGCGGTCAAACTACCAGCTCATGAGGGAAGTGCGTCCCAGAGTCATGAAGTAAACCTGACTGGCTCCTCCTTGACGCACGGACGCAAAGAAGACCTGACAGACGAGGGGAAGACAAACAAACGTGAGTCTATATAATCTTAATAACATGTCATAGAGAAAATCAGTGATTTTAGCTCACGGGGACACAGGAGCTGCTGGTCTACTGCTGCCTCGTGTGGTCACTTTGTGTCACTGAGATAAATCTGAACGAAGCATTTTAAACACCAAAGTTACAAAATGACACATTTGAACTTGATGGAGGCAGCAGTGGATCAACAACTCCTGTGTGCTGTGATGTTAAAATCACTGATCTTCTCTATGGGGTTTGGTGTGGGAGAGTGAGTGGTTTACAAACGACAGTGTCCTGTAGGACAAATCTGTCTCACAGTGAGATAAAGACGTGAACACACGTTTTCTGTATGTTTTTGACCAGACCTCCAGTGTACATTTTATTCGGTGACACTTTTGTTTGTGTGTTTTTTCCTTGCTGGCAGCCATTTTGTGTCTGAATTGGAAATGAGGCAGAGGCTCAAATGTATTTAGAATATAGAGTATTAGTTTTCCTCACCTTGTCGTTCCTCTCACAAAGGAACTTGAGTCTCTGCGCTCTCTTGTGCATGAAGACTCCGTCCAGGTGTCCCGTCTCCACAGAGCGGATCTCTATGGCCTTCTCACCCCAGCCCATGATCTGGTTTGACCTAATGTAGGCTGCACAGACACCAAGAGGGACCAGTAAGATCTCACAGAGTGTTTTACTGACCCACTGGGTTTTTTTTTTGTTAGTTTTTTTAAATACATACCCACTGAAGTTGGCATCTCTCCCCATTGCAGCACCACGTCCTTGGTGATGCGGCCGTAGGTGTTGACATAAACGCCCTCGTCCTCGTAACACACCAGCAGCTCGATCCCATCCGTGTTTGGTAAGATGATGATGGCGTGACACTGAATGCTGGTCTGTATCTGAGGTGGGAGGAGAAAAAGAAAAAAACAACAAGTGCGGAGCGTTTAGAGGAAGTGGAAAAAAGAGTCAAGTTAAAATGTAGAAGGTAACGACGACACGTACATGTGTGGGCAGGTAGATGTCGTACACAGCGCCGGAGTCCACGTCCACTGCGTGGAAGCCTGAGCTGGAGCCGTAGATGACCTTTAACCTCTGACCCTCCTCCACAGTCAGGTCGACCAGCAGGGGCCTGTGCACCAGATCACCGAAAGACTACAACAACAACAAGGATGTTAGTAGGTATTGAAACTTGGGATCTTTTCAGGTGTGGTTGTGTTTAAGAAAAGACTCGCCTAATAAAATATGTCTTAAGTATATGTTCTCTGCTTTATCTTCACATTCGGAAACTGAAGTTTGTAAACCACTCCCTCTCCCATACCAAACCCCATTGAGAAAATCATTGTTTTTAGCCTGCAGAAACACAGCAGGTCTACTGCTGTCTCGTGTGGTCACCTTGAGCCACTGACGTCAATCTGAATTAAGGATTTGAAACACTGAATTGACAAAATAAGACATTTGAACTGAAGTGATGAGGCAGCAGTGGATCAACAACTCCCGTGTGCTGTGATGCTGTGCTGTGGCTGATTTTCTCTATGGGGTATAGCGTTTAACAAGGAAGAAATACCCAGACTTTTATTCTGAAAGAGACACAGGAAAGAAAATGGGGTTGCATGGGCACACTTTTGTATTTATTTTTTACTTTTTAAAGGGTAAGTGCCATTTGATTATTATTTCTTTAAAACCTTTTGTTTGTTTCATTTATGTCAGAGTCCTTAGACCACACTTTTAAAAACCTTTATGAAAACCTGAAACCTTTATAGTTTAGTAGATGTATTTGGATCAGAGGACAGTGTACAAAATACACCAATCTCTGAGAGAGACAAGTACATGTTATATGTATATATATGTATATATATATATATATATACTGTATATATATATGTACACACACACACACACATATATATAGACACAAACACACACATATATACAAACATATACATATATATATACACATATATATATATACACACACACATACACGTATATATACATACATATATACACTCACAAGATAACTAATGGTCTGGGAATCAGACTACAAACCACACTTTTAAATTGAATTGTCCCTTTATTAGTTTACATTTGTACCATGTGACCAGACTCACCTTGAAGGCCATGAACTTGTGGTAGGGTTTGGGTGCCCAGGCGTACACCTCCACAGCGTTCTTCAAGGCCAGCACCAAGAACTTAATCCTCTCGTACTTCACTGGGATTAAGAGGAGGAGACACTCGTAAGGAAGTGGTACGACCCAAACTCAGATTAACTAACTCTCACACACACACACACACACAGATTATTCTGTGATGACACGTACCGACTTTGTAGTGGACGCAGCCCTCCAGGTCGCCCACGTTGACCCAACCCTGCTTCTTCTCCACTTCGGGGTCGTTGTGCAAAATCTTGTTCCTGAGCCACGACAGGTAATACACTCGCAGCTTGTTCTTCTTACCTGCAGGGGGCGCAGTGAGAGTGGGCAAAAACAGAAAACCTTTACTGTCGTGATGAATCCTGACCAAAGTTATTCACAACTCATAATCACATAACTGAAATAAATACACACGTTTTTTTATTTGTACACTTTAAAAAAAAGCATGTAAAGATGATTCTAATGGTTGTTGATGTTACACAAACATGTAACTAAAAGTACAATAAATTGACTTATGCCACCCAAAATATTGTTGTTACACAAACGAACACAAATATTACAAAAAAGGATTTACACTTTTTTTTTTTTTTTTACAAATTATGTTACTAAAATTATTCATTTATTTATTATGAAATGATTTATTTTTTATGTATAATATCATATTTTCTCTATTAAAAAGGTAAGATGTAGTGTTTAGCAGCCTTATTAGTGAGCCAGATGTGTGGACTCTACCTGATATGGTGACCAGCACATTGAGTCCCTCTAGAACGTCCATCTGCTGGATTCTTCGTCTGTTGATCAGAGGATAAACTTTGCCCTGACCGCTCCGGTCCAGCAGCATCAGTCCACTCTCTGTGCCCACCAGCAGGTTCACTCCTGGAACACAATCACAGCCAGAGTCAGACGTTGTCTTGTGTGTCTCCGGCTGATTGTTGGGCCTCACTCACCCCACAGAGCAGCACACAGGATCTCGGAGTTGAACCTCTTCTTGTACTTGCGGATCTCCGGTGTGTCGCTTGGCGGGCGTGTGTTGACCGGGTTGACGTTGACGACCGAGCCTTTGCGAGACGGGTCAGACCTCAGCGGGTCCACCAGGCGGCCATCCTGACCAAACGCAGCTGGAGAGACATTTATGAACCACGCTAATGTTACAAAAACATGTTAATAACACTCCAGAAAATAATTACACAAGAAAAAACGTTACAAAATATGTTGAACACAACAACATTTTATTTATTTATTTTTTTTACAAAGAAATGTTGGAAATGAATTTTAACTAGGACCACTCGTAGGACTCACAGTCACAATCGGGCCCTCGCCCCACGCAAAGTAGTTTTCCTGCCATTTTAACCTCAACATTGTCAGAGAGCTTTTGACGTAGAGAAAATCCTTTGATAACTTAAAATCAGTAACTTGTCGAGAACATATGGACTGAGTTTGACGCGGCTAGTTTAAACATGCTAGGACAAGTTCGTTCAAATGCGTATCATAGCCATTTTTGGTTTTTGGGTGGGCGGAGCTAATGGAAGTACATTAGAAATTTGTTTGGAATCATGAGAGTGTACCAAGTTTGGTTAAAATAATTTGTATGGATAATTTGTCTGGATCCGACGACTTTTGTGTGACTATGACCTGACGTCTCGGGGCACTCTGTGTCATATTAGTGTATGTTGTGCTTGCCTTTTTTTTATTTACTTCTTTTTTTTTTAAACGTACCCATATTGTTGAGGGAGCTGCCGCTGGATGGAGAGATCTGCAGAAGACGAGGGTCAATGAAGGGAGTGAAGGAGGAGGAAGACTTGTGTTTGGACATGGAGTTGCTCTCTGACTGCGACTGAGAAAAGATTTACAGCATTTAGAAAGAAACACAGAATATACACACAACACTGTTTATTCTGCCAGGGAATCATTAAGACTTTAGATTTAAACCACAACAACAACAGCAGCATGGAATCCACGTCTGCCTCGTAAAAAACACTTTTTATGACACAAACAAAGTGGGAGAGGAGGAATGTTGTGTTGGCAGAGACGACACATTTGAGTTTTTAGAGAAGAGACAACGTGCCGTTGTGTTAGTGGTTGTTTTCCAACGCTGGCGGCGATACACAAGTGTTATCGGAAAAAAACAAGGAGAGGAGAAAAAGATGTGAGGAGCGATCCAAACACGGCTGAGCTGAGCTGCCGTGGAGCGTTAGGAAGGAAAAGAAGATAAATGTGTTCGTAAAGAAGCGCAGGCACAACACAGACACACAGACAGGAAGTCCACCACCAAAGACCCTGACAGAGGCATTTTAATCAGGATTAATAAAGTCTTCCTGCAGAGACTTCTCATCTCCTCCACGACCTGACCGCATTCTACCACCAGGAGGCACCAGTGTTAGCAGAGAAGGAGGTTTGCAGCCACTCATGAGTACATGTGAGGTCAGCCAGAAGGGGGCAGAGGTGAGCCAGCGTGAAGCCAGAGTGAAGCCAGAGAGGGTGAGGAGGGTGAGAGAGAGGGTGAGGGCACCAGACTGGACAGTGGACATGAACACATGTGGATAAGAAACAAAGATTGACGTTCATCTAAAAGTCCTTAAACAAGACAAAAGAGCATCTGCAAAGGATTTGTTTTATCAATCTTTATATATTCACGTTTGGAACAATAAAAGTCTCAATAATACAAAGTTAAAAATATGAAGAATTAGTCCAAACTTGGCATGAGATTAGAATTCCTGTCATGATTATCCTGACAAAAAATAATTGTGATCTTTTGATTTTTTTGCCGTTTTCTTTTTCTTAAATGTAAATAGGTGGAGCCTACGTAAGCCGAGCCAAAGTTTTGTGCCAAAATATAGATTAATGTGCTACAAACAGGTTATTAATGCAAGAAAGTGTACTTAAATGAGTTTAAAAACATATTAAAACAGTTTTTTATAAAATGTCAATGATGTACTGTTATACAGAGCAGTTTTTTTTTTTACGAATGTGTGATAATAAAGTTAAGTGCAAGTAAACATATTATTTGCAGCTGCTCTATGACCTAAATTTGATCTCCACACATGTCCATGTCTACCATCCAGTCCCTGGTGCCGGTCTCAGTGATGTGGGGACATACCTCTATGGCAGTGAGCTGGTCCAGAGAATTCTGTGGGGACATGGCAGGACTGGCATGGCTAGATGATGACGGGAAGGATGTAGAGAAGGAGGAGAAGGAGAGGAGGAGGAGGAGGAGGGGGAGGGAGGAGGGCGATTGTGGAGGAGGAAGGAGGGTGATGGCTCTGCTGGATAAGGTCTGGTAGGTGGTGTATGCGGCCAGCAAAGCCATTTTTCTCTGGGAGCCCGTGGCTGGGGGGCGGGGCCTGGCCGAGGCCGCTCATGGATGAGGTGGAGGTGGAGGAGGAGGAGGAGAGACTGACCAACCGCTTTATTTCAGCGGTGCTCTGGAAGCAAGAACAGGCAGACGTTTGAGCCACAGGAGGCTGTGGAGGCTGCTGCTGCTGCTGCTGCTGCTGCTGCTGCTGCTCCGGACCACGACTGACACTGCATTCCATTTATGTCAGAGATCGGCCGATACGTAATACAGTTCTAACACGACTCCACTCTCTGGTACCTGGTGGGTTTTATAGTTCCTGCTCTGACAAGGTTCAGCTGAGCTGACACTAAACTGTGACGTCAACAGACTGAAGGTCACTGATTGGTCAGAGAGTGTCGTCACTGAAGAGTCACGAGCGCAACTTCCAACACAAGAATCAAAGACAACAATGTCCAACTGTAGATCAGTTAAAAAAAACTTAAAAATACTACATATAATTCAAATTCTACTTATAGTTCCAAAATTTACTTATAATTCCAAATTCTACTTTTCTAAAATCTACTTAAAGTTCCACCCAAAACAACTGCTTTACAAGTCACTAGTTTGTGTCGCTGCTACCGAACTGAGCAGAGTTGTGTTGAACGGCGCTAAAACTGTCAAATAAAAAGCAACATAACAGTCACTGTCACTTCTTTTTAATCCCAGCTGCTGACATAATCTTCCTGGACACAACTGGAAAAAAGTGACGCTAAACCTTGCTAAACACAAATTGGTCTAAAATGTGAAGCAGCAAGTCAACAGTCATCGACATATGATATAAAACACATGAAAACAAGGTAAAATGGTACTGATGAGGAAAGAACAATAAGAAAACAGTCTCTCACCTGTCTGATGACCAGCGTGCCGTCTTTGGAGGGCGTCATGGCCGCCTCGCTCTCAGAGTCTTTGACCAGCATGGTCTTGGCCGACTCCGTCTCCCCGTTGCTCAGTCTCCTGCGGAAGCCATGGGGATATCTGATGTCCATAACCAGACCGGTGTTAAAAAGCCATGCAGAAAAAAGCCGTGCAGCGCTTTGATGGATCAACATTTGACAGACTACATGTGACATTAAAAAGCAGCAGCAGCAGCGAGGCTGTGAGGAGCTAACGTCGACCTACCCAGCTCTGGAGTCTTCAGCTCCTGAGGTGGACTCCTCTCCAGCCTCCTGGTCCACCTCCTCGTCATCCTCCTCGTCCGTGGTGCCCGACTCCTCGCTTGAGGAGGAGTAGTCCGTGACTTTGTGAGGAGGTCGTACGTCGTCTACAGCGCGGAGCTCCTTAGCCAGAGCAGTCAGGTCCTGAAGAGAACAGCAGCAGTGGTGTTGTGTTATGGAGGAGCCTTAAAAAGTGTTGTTCCGGGTTTTTCTGCAGAGCGGTTGTAAGAGGTACTGACGAACGACACTGTGTGGACCCCGGTGCTGAAAACCAGCCGGAGAAATAGAGGAAAACACAGAGCCTGGAGAAGTCTACGACATCTTTAGAATGTGTTTTTAGTTGCTTTCTAAACCGCTCGCTCTCCCACACCAAACTCCATAGAGAAAATCTACGACTTAACATCACAGCACAGAGGAGCTGTTGAGTCACTGCTGCCTCCATCCGTAACTTCAAATCTGTTATTTTGTCAATTCGGCATTTAAGATCCATAGCTCGGATTGACCTCAGTGACACAAAGTGACCACACGAGGCAGCAGTAGAGCAGCAGCTCCTGTGTTTTCCAACTTCAGTTTCCAGTTGGAAAAAGTTGTTTTATAAAAAGAAAATGCATCAAACATATTCATAAGACATCATAGACTCACACTGACATGGGTTTTTAGGGTTAGGTTGAGCTAAATTCACTGATTTTCTCCATGGACTCTGATTTTCTCCATGGAGTGAGAAGTTTACAAACTTCAGTTTTCAGTAAAAAAAGAGTGAAATAAAGCTGCTGTGGATGTTTTTAAAGTGAGCTTGCAAGAAATGTGTCAGTTACTGATACAACCACTCTTAAAACAGGGAGCCATTTGCTTGTTTTCTCACTAATATCATTGTGTAAGGTCAGTGACAAGCATGACAAGAGGCCTAACCCAAAGCCACAGATTAAGCAGCGACAAAAACCAGGTGAGAGCCATTCTGTACAAGTACAAGGAAACGGGAGGAGTCTCGTTTGCATTCAAATGTGGTCGCATTCAAATCCCAGCTCAGGAAGCTCCGTGTGTGCTTTGCTGATGACAAGCAATAAAGTTGTGCAGGCATTATGATCACATTTGGGATTAACCTTGATCATCAAACTTTAGCGTATTAAGCAATGAGTGGGGCAATGGTGCAGGCATAGCAGAGGCGTGACTGTGTAATCTCTTTAACGCGGGCTTACCACATCACCCTAAGAGGGTTCCCCCGACAATTACGGTTCACGAGATGTTGCACACATCAGGTGGTTGAGTAATTAGAGCGACAGAGGAAAACAAGAGAAACACGTCACGCTTTCACATCCGAGTACGATGCAATTTTAAGCCGCGCTGTGGCAACAAGAGGACTCACCGCTGGTCGAGTCGGCCTCGCTGCGTTCTTCTCGTCCTGCTTCTTGGGGACATTTTCGGGCCGTTGGAGTGGAGATCCTTCAGATTTGGAGGAGGCTTTGAGAGGAGAGAAGAGGAGGAAGCGGTCACTACTTTGTTTTCAGAAAAACACTTGACTATATGCACGGTCATTTCCTGGTTTTCAATAATCCAGCCTGGCTACTTCCGGTAAAATGTTAGCCAAGGATTTTTACCCTAATTTAACAGCTTCGGAGTAATTTTTGATGGTTAAATGTCTTGTTGCGGGGAGATTAGGGGCCATTTCTGCTGATCTCTACTGTCTGTTAGCGGAAAACCAGCCTTGCAAGATCAGGGTGGCCGACCCAGAGTCCTCAGAATCAAGAGGTTTCGTGAGGAACATAAATACTACACAAACGGTGCAATATTGTGACAAAGAAGCAGAGAAAACCACTGTCGGAGGAAGTGAGGAAAAGGAAACGCACCAGTAACAACTACTAAAAAGATCAAGTAAACGTTTTAATCACTAACGTTACTTTAAAAAGTCCAGGTTTCACCCTCAACGACAACTGACCGGACACAAAGGAGCTGGTTCATATTCCGGCAGAAGTTGTGAGTGCGTGTAGTCAGTTGTGATGAGGTAATGATGTTGTTGAGTGCAATGAGTGAAATGTAAGGCGTGTACAGTACCAGGAGACTCACAGCGGGGCCTGAAGCGGTCCCCAGAACTGGCCTGAGAGCTGGAGTTAGACGAGCCAGAGGAGCTGCCACTGCCAGGCCGAGGCTGCAGCTTCTCCACGCGGTCCCACAGGGGGCGCTGCTCTACGTTACTGTAAAAAGAAAAGTTTTTACTTTATCATTTACATCACATATTTCTCTATTTAACACAAGTGCTGTATATATTATATAAACCAGTATAACTAGGTTTGAAAATGTGAAGTTTCATGCCACCACAGTTATAACTGGCAACAGTAACAGAGAGGCAAAACACAAATACTTGTCTAAGAATAAAGGTTTAGAGCAGTTTAAAGGCTTAAAACAATGACATAACCCATACAACAATAATAATAATAATTAAATAAATATAATAAATATTACGGTCACTTCACTAACCTGCCAGCGTTCCTCTGGCCGCCCTGGTTGCTGGGCTGTGATGGCAGAGGAGACTCGCGACGGGACAGCACTGGAGACCTAGATGTTGTCCTCACCGGGACCTGAAGGAGACACATTCAGAGACATGTGAGTGACAGCTGGAAGAACACTGCGACACCATCAACAACAGTCACACTTGTGTCATTTAAAGAGTTCAAAACTGTACTTTTTGAAGGAATAGTTCAGGTTTGATGGACTGCTTCCGTCTATATAACATCTCTTTTATCATTATCATGCTTTTATTGTCATTGAAATTTTTTTTTAAATCATGTTTTAAACTGTTCGCTCCCTGCACCAAAGTCCATAGAGAAAATCTGTGATTTTACCTCACAGCACAGAGGAGTTGTTGAGCCACTGCTGCCTCCATCAGTAACTTCAAATGTCTCATTTTGTGACTTCAGTGTTCAGTGAAATCGTTTGTTCTGGTTAACCTCAGTGACACACACAAGTGACCACACGAGGCAGCAGTAGAACAGCAGCTCCTCTGTCCAAATGACCTAAAATCACTGACTTTCTCTATGGACTGTGGCGTGGGAGGGAGAGCACGTTGCAAACTTCAGTTTCCAGATGGAAAAAGCTGTTTTATAAAAAAGAAAATGCATCAAACATAGTCCTCAGACATCATCGACTCACACTGACGTGGATTTTTTTTAGTAAGTAAGCCTTTAGTTAAGTAGCAGTGAAAGAGAGCACAAACAAACGGATGAATGAGAGGAGGTGGCAGGGGGAGAAAGGAGTCAAGGATCAGGGGTGGGGAAAAGGAGGCCCTCATCAGCTCCTTACCTTTGGAGGCACCTCCTCGCTGCCGGCCTGGTGCTCGACTCTAGTCTGGGCCTGAGGGTTGTGGAGGGGAGGTTGGGGCTGGGGGTCAGTGCGTGCGGGCGATGGGTGGTGGTGGTGTTGGTGATGGTGGGGGTCCTGTGAACGCAGGTGGAGTTGTGCAAAGCTAGAGGCCACGCCGGCGGTCTCGCTGAAGGACTGGGAGCGAGCGACCACGGGCGGCGCAGCAGAAGGAGGAGGAGGAGGAGGAGGAGAGGGGGCGGCGCTGTTGCTGCTTTTTAGAGCAGCCAGGTGGGACCACTGCACCTTTTAGGGAGCGAGGGAGGGACAGGTGGGGAGGGAGGGAGGTGAAACAAGCAGACAAAACAGTGAGACATGAGGGAAGATGTGTGCGGCTTTTTCCACGTACTAACACGTATCTATATTCATAGAACACACATGCAGACCAAGCACAGCGCGACACAGAGATGTGTTCAACCAGGAGTGACTGTCTGGACGCTCGAGTGAAGAAGTGTCACTTTCGTAAGTCTACGATATCTGAGGGACAGATTTGTCAAAGTGAAAACTGAAGTTTGTAAACCGCTCACTCTCGTAAACCAAACCCCACTGAGAAAATCAGTGATTTTAGCTCACGGGGACACAGGAGCTGCCGGTCCACCGCTGCCTCGTGTGGTCACTTTGTGTCACTGAGCTCAAACTTCACGATGAAAATAAATTGAAGTTACTGACGGAGGCAGCAGTGGATCAACAACTCCCTTGTGCTGTGGTATAAAATGAACACATTTCTCTATGGACTTTGGTGCCGGAGCGTGAGCCTCCATTCCTTACAGCAAAGATAAAGTGTCAATACCTGATGAAACCACACTGACTCGTTCCTTTAATGCAAACAGTTGTAGGAACAGTTGGAAACATGGACGAGTAATGATGAGAGAGCAGGAGAGAGAGAAAAGGGGGAAAAAGGAGGAGGGAGGAAGTTACCTGAGGCTCCATGGGTCGGTGCATGGCAGAGGCCTCGGAGGAGGGGCCGCCATTGGAGAACGGTTCAGAGGAGCGGGGAGGCAGAGGGGGCTGCTTGGGAGGAGGGGCGGTCTGAGGGGATCCCTGAATGTTCTTACGGTACCGCTCATCAGCCTGGGGTGGAGATGGGGGGGGGGGATAGAACATGACAAAGATGGAATGAGCTTCAGGTGAACAAAGAGACTTTGTGTTTCCTGTTTCCTGTTTCCTTGTCGTCAGAAAACCTTCATATTTGACCGTCAGTGAAGATTAAGATGACAGTGATGTGACGCATGCTGGAGGCAGCCGTACAGACACAGGTGCGGGTGTGGACAGACCTGCTGACCACACCGCTCAGGCGTCCCCACGTGTTAGTTTGGGCCTCAGCCATCCACATGCAAACGGCCCAGTCCGCACACGCACACACACACGAAAACAACCACATTAGAAGAATTTCACGCGTCCGCCTCTGAGATGTTTTCTGTGACACACACACACACGTGAAATAATGGAATATTATGGATAAATCCTGTGCGAGATGGCTTATGAATACTGTCTAACGTATATCTTGAGTAACGAGAAACATTTTATAAGGAAAATAAAAAGAAATTCATCCGTTTCCTGAACCACATGAAGGTCGATTATTAAGATTCTGAATTTTTGTGTACTTATCGCACACATTAACGTCAGGATATGTCTTTTTTATTCATTATTCTGCTCAGCACTGTGGTTGCTTTAAAGTGCTTCACAAATAAAGACAGGGAAGACATTTCACATCATGCCTGACTGAGTCTGTGTGAAGACAAAGCAAGAAGAAGCCGGAAAGAGCAGGCGGCAGAGTGGGAGGAGCCGGGGTTAGAGGTTCACCTCTCTGATAGGCTGAGGAGGAGGAGGAGGACTGATGGGCCTATCAGGCTCTGGACTCTCTGCCTGGAGTGGTTCAGAGTCAGCCGGGGGTTCAGTGTGAGAGGGGCTGGGGCTCGGGGAGCGTTGGAGCCGGTCGGGACACGTCTCTACAGTGTCGGTCTTTAGTGGCTCTGCGGTCTCGCCGTGGTCTGAGGCGCTCTGAAGCTCTCCGGAGGAGTCGTGAGCTCCTCTGGCTACAGAGGCGGCACTGTCAAGGACCTGAGCGTGTGGGGCTGTGGGCGTGGCTCTGTCGGGGGGCGGGGTTGCGGTCTGCGGAGGTTTGCTAGGGTCTGAGCGGGCTTTGCTCTTGTCGCCGGGCTGCGATCTGGACTCGTGCTGCAGCAGACGCTTGTGGAGACGCTCGGCCTTGCGCTGCTCCTCCAGCTCCCGCCACTTGAACTCCTAATGCAGAGCGCGTTCAGTGTGGAATACTTCCTCTTTAACTCTAATTATACTTCCTACAAACTGAGGCACTGCTCTTTTTTTTTTAAGAAGAAGAAAATGTAAAAAAATAACAACGTTGAAGGTGATAAAAAGAAATGACGCACAGACAAAACATGACACACATTCTATGTGGTGATTTTAGGACAGATCAAAAATAATCTTACGGCATTTGACGCGACTTTACCGTGAAGCCGACAGTCACGAGAACAAAATCTTTCATTTTACTTTATTATATACGATCTATGAACTCATGAAGCAGCAGTTTCTGCGGTTAAGCCTCTGTCGCTGTGATTTATTTGCACGTTTATCTTTTGTCATTTTGCCGCTTCAGTATTTTTGGACCATTTTTTTCCAGTTTTATCAGAGTGTGTAATATTAATGACATTAAAAATATTCCTGGACCTTCCTCAATGACAGAAAATCCTAAAGTCTTTTATTTTGTAACATTCCAGAGCACCATTCTTTTATTTCTGGTGCCTGGTGTCATTTCACAAAAGTACAATATCTCCAGCCCAAACCTGGGCTACACTGTAAATATTAAGCTCATGCTGAATATATTTGAGTTGCAGCAAATTCTATTACACTTGTATCATCTTAATAGTGGATATCTTTCTATTGTGTACATGTATAGATGTGATAATGTGTTTTTCTTTCCCGTCTTTGCTGTAACTACATAAATGTCCTCTTTGTGGGACTAAAAAGGATTCTCTTCTCCGTGTACGCCATCTCTTAAAATGGCGTACACGGAGACTGCAGCCGATATTTCGCAAAAAAACTTGACAGGCCGACTGACTATATCTGATCCTTATAATACTACCGGTGTTTCTAGGACATGTCAGTGTCCTGACATCTTCAATTTCTGGATTAATTTCCCTTCATCTTAATCCAGAGAGCCACTGAAAGTTTAGTTAAGGGAGGGAAAACAAATGGACGCAACCTGGCATTAACGTTGCTGTGCAGACTAGTTAATCTAGTCTGAGTCCATGATTTACCAAGAGTTAACCACGACATCCGCTCTTCAGCTCGCTGTGAGCACGTTTCACCTCCACTGCCTCTCTGGATCTGTGGGGATTTGGTAAAGTGGTCTCTGTGTGTTTTGGCACAACATCTATCCACCATCTTACGACTGTGTGTGTGTGTGTGACTGACCAGCAGCATGGCTTGCTCTCGCAGCAGCTGCTCCTGCAACATCTCCAGATGCCTCTGCTCCTCCTCCAGCTGACGTCGGATGTACTCCTGTTAAACCAACGAATGGGAAAAGTCAGCGATCGTCATATACATTCACCGAGACAGAAATTCTCTGCAGAAAACATTCACACCTGTTCGCGGTCGTTCCTCCTCTTCTCGTCTTCAGCCCGCCGCCGCTCCTCCTCCTCTTTCCGTCTACGGTCCATCTCTTCGATTCGCCTCTTCTCCTCCTGCTCACGGCGGCGCTGCTCGCGCTCCTGTTGCCTCCTCATCTCCCGCTCGCGCCGTTGTTGCTATGGCGATGACAAGAAGTTAAAAAAAGTCACACAGGGGAAAGACCGACGGCAAAAATAAAAGTCCAATAAAATAAATAAGCGATGCTACCTCTTCCAGTCGCCTCCTCTGCTCCTTCTGCTGCTCAATGCGTTTCTGCCTCTCGGCCAGTAGCTGGCGCTTGTACTCCTCCTGCTCGCGGAGCTGCTGCTCCTGGAGGAGCTGCTGGCGGCGGAGTGCCTCCGAACGCTCCTTGTTCTCCTGCTGGAGGCGGATGAAGTCGCGGCGCAGAGTCGACTCTCCCGGCACGTTGACAATGGAGCTGGGAGAAGGACAGAAGTGTTGGATTAAACACTTTCAAATGTCTGCAGGAGACGACAGTGACGTTCTCCAACACCCGGATCTTACCTGGGTTCTCCTTCCTGCTCTGGAGGCTCGTCCTCCTCCTCCTCGCTGCCGCTGTACTCATACTCGGTCTCATCTGTAGGTGGGAAAAACAACGTCGCTTAGATCGAGTTACCACAGCCGACACAGAGACGACAGGAGCAGAGAGTGAGACGCACCTTTCTCTCCCCTCTTCTTCTTGGTCCGGTCGATGTGGTCTTTGAGCTGGATGCGGACCTGCCTCTCGTTGGGCTGGTCACGGATGAAGGGATGCTTCAGGAGCTGCTCTGTGGGCGGACGCTGCGTGTAGTTCTTCACCAGACAGCCCTCGATGAAACTGAAGAACTTCTTGGACCTGTGGGCGATCGTGAGATTTAGTAGAGTGGATTACAACCATGGAATTCCGAGTGCCGTCTTCAAATGGAACAGGCCGGGTGTGTGGTGTTTTAAAATGACGTACATTTGTACTGCATGTATGAAAAGTGCTTTCTTGCATGCAGCTGACAAAATCTGTGTCCAGGCTCACGTCGACTTACTAGGAATTTAATATTCAATAAGCCAAATATCATGGTTCATGAAGACGGGAACTCTTTATCCAGCAAAATCAAATTACTTCATCTTCAAGTCAATGTTTGAGTCAAATCTGAAGGGATTCCCTCATGATATCATGTTCACGAGAAAGGAGAAAGGTTTCCAAAACTTCAGTTTCCTGTTGGAAAAGTCTGTCTAACAGTGAGATAATGACGTAAACCTGTTCTTAAGATATCACAGACTTAAAGCTGATGTAGATTTTACATGCATGCATTTTTTTCCATCATGTGTCAACACTGAAAACCTCCTCTGCACCATAGAGAAAATCAGTGATTTTTACATCACAGTAACACAGGAGCTGTTGATCCACTGCTGCCTCCATCACTAAGATCTAATGTGTTATTTTGTCAATTCTGTGTTTGAAAACATCCAGTCAGATTTACCTAGGTGACACAAAGTGACCACACGAGGCAGCAGTAGACAAGCAGCTCCTGGGTTTCGTCAAGTTAAAAATCACTGATTTTTTCCAATGGAATCTGGTGTGGGAGAGCGAGTGGTTTACAAACGTCCTTCAGTGTTTTGTTACGTGGCTAAAATCTGTTTTCCCCTGGGTCCCTGCTGAAGCCACTAAAGTTTGTGTTTGATAATACGTTTGTCCGTCCCTCACACGACCACATTATCCCTTTAAGGTTTGATTGTGCATTCAGAGCAGCACTGGAGAACATCTGCATCCGCCAGAACAGGTGGAGCACAGATGTTGAGCTTGGCAGCAAAGCACAAAGACAGAGTGAGGATTCAATCCTGGTCTGAGATCAGAGATAAAGTAAAAAAAAACAACAGACAAGTAGGAAAGCTATACATAAAAAATAATGGATTCACTTGATGTGTAACGGGGTTTTCTTTTTTCTGTTTTTAGATGAAAAGAAAGATGTAAAGGACAGAAATATTGTGCGTAACTCACCATTTTTTAGATTTAAGGCGAGGAGGAGGGTTTCTTGGAATGAGGAAGAGCGCACGCATAGGGTGCATGTCACAGAGTGCTGAAATTAACAATACACACATATACATGCATCAGTAAGAATCTACTCAATCAAGAATAGAAATAATAAAAAAAATGGCACTCACGTGGCGCTCCTTCAGCCATCTCTATAGCTGTGATACCACATGACCACAGATCACTCTGCAACACAAGACGACACCCGTCAAACATCAAACAGCAGACGCACAACCAAGGGGACGCCATTTTGGCAGGCAATAACGCTCTTCACATACACACTAGGCATATACAACCGGCAGCATATACTATACCAGGAAAAAATGTCAGACAACTATTAGATAAAAAGACATTTTTCACACTCGTGTCACAGCAGATGTACATTTTCCTCATGGTGCAAAATAAATAAATATGCAAAAATAATAACTGTAGAGGGCGCAGCATAGAAGTCAGGGAGGTAGCAGCTAATTCTACTAAATCTACTGTTTTATTCATTAGTCTTAGCAGACGATCTTGACTCGTTTGTCGATATCTAATAAAACTAGAGCTGCAACAAACCATTATTTTCATAATTGATTAATCTGGCGATTATTTTCACGATTAATCCAGTCATTGTTTGGTCCATGTCAGAAAACGTTCACAAATGTTGGTCAGTGTCTGTCAAACCTGGAAATGATGTTTTGCTTTGTCCACATACCAAAATAATTCACTTTATAATGATTTTTTTGTTTTATGGAGCAAAGAAACCAAGAAAATATTCACATTTAAGAAGCTGAATCACTCAGAAATCTTGTTTTAATCATGAAAAAAGCTTCAAATTGAATAGTTGATTGAGTAATTGTTTCAGCTCTAGATAAAACATCTTATAGCCAATATCGACCAATACCGATAGATATTGTGCCAATAATACTGTGCAATAACAATCTTTGTAAGTTACGTTTTCCCTTACGAGTCTGGATGCTAACATGAGCATCATAACAGACTTGAATTAAAACACTAAATAACTAAAATATCTTGTTTATTTTGTGTACTTTTATTGCGATGTGTTCTCTGGTGTAGACTGAGGGAAAGATAGTGTTCACTCTGGTCTGTTTCCACACTCCGGGGGGCAGTGTAAGGGTCAGATAAACTGTCAGACACACAGACAGACACAGTGCGGGCTCTTACTCTGTAATCGTACGTAGCGTCCGGGTTCTCGTCGCAGGCGATGACCTCGGGGGCCATCCAATATGGAGTCCCGATGAAGGTGTTCCTCCTCCCCACTGTCCGATCCAGCTGAGCGCTCACACCAAAGTCCACTGTAGACGGAGAGGAGGAGTGACGGTCACAGTCAACTAAAGAATCGTCACTCACGTAAAAACACAACGTGTTCGGCGTTCTCACCGAGTTTGACTTCAGCGTTCTCCGTCAGCAGGACGTTCTGACCCTTGATGTCACGGTGGATGACGTGGTGGGCGTGTAAGTGAGCCAGACCCTGAGAAACAACAGACACAAAGACAATCTCTGGGATTAATAATCTGTGTGCTGTCCCCAGTGTCTATTTAAATGAAGCATTTACAGATACATTTTCCATATTTCATGGACAGCAGCTCCTGATCTCAGTGGACCCTTTGGCACAGCAGCTTTTTTTATTTTTGAACATTTTTTAATGGCAGTAAACCACAGATGGGAACAGAAGAAAAAGCCAAGTGAGGTCATGGGACGACCCCCGGATGATAAAAGAAGAAGAAGAAGAAACGAGAACAAAATAATGGGAAACAGGGAGTGTAACAACACTGTTTCCACTGTTTTTCCTCCTGTTTATTTTTGTACGTGTACAGAGTGAGATTCACAAACATGTTATGTTGATAACGTTAATGAAGCCACTGTTTGAAAATGGTCTTTGTCCACGATAGAGACACGTGTTGATTCCAAAACACAGGGTTTTTGATATCTTTCTCTACATTCCCTCCATCAGAAGAGGTGAGTTCTGCCTTGTTTTGATTTCTATTTTAGGGAAAAACCTGGGAAAAAGATCAGGTGTTTCCAGCAGGAGTCTCTCCAGGTCTCGGATCAGGTGGAGGGAAACTGTGTTTTCCAAGCGCCCAGGCATCATTTCTCCATCACAACAATGTCCTAGTCTGGCTCAAGCTTCCTCTACTGCATCGTAATCTCACTTGAGAACTTGTTATGCCTTAAATGTGGGAGATTTTTAAAGGGAGTGCTCACTCTGAGAATCTCTCTGGAGATGTAGGCGATCCAGTCTTCCTTCAGCTGGTTCCCTTTGGTGTTCTTCACCAGGTCCGTAATGGAACCAGCTCCACAGAACTCCATCACCAACTGCACACACCACAGCAACAACACATACATGAGAGGAACGGAAACACAAACTTTCACACTGTCACTGGGGCGGATCAGAGGTCTTACCCAGAGCTGGTCATCGTGTCCCGGGGGACTCTTCTTAATGAAAGCACCATAGTAGGTGGCTATGTTCCTGTGGTGGGAATACTTCTTCAGCATATTGATCTCCAGTTTAATCTCCTCCTCTTCATCCTGGAAAACACACAAACGTGGATTAAAATGGAGAAAATGCAGTCTCACTGTGTCTGAATCGAATTTCATCATCAAAAGAGGTTTAATTTTTACACACAAATCAATGCCCGAGCTTCAACTAGTGATCATTTTCCCAATTGATATATCTGGTGATTATTTTCTCGACTAATCAATTAGTTGTTTGGTTCAGAAAATGTTGATCAAGTCTCTTGTTTTTTCCACAAACCAAAAACGATTATTTTTTTATGATTTTTGTCGTATGGAACAAGGAAACCAGAAATTATTCACATTTAAGAAGCTGAAAAACCTCAAAATCAATTAATTGATGAGTTCTTTGGTCAATAAAATGTAAGACAATGATAAATAATGATGTTTTGTTTGGTCCACAAGCCAAAATATTACATTTGAATGATTTCTTTAGTCGATTGAACAAAAAGGAACCAGGAAATATTCACATTTAAGAAAATCTCAACGTCTAATCTCTACTTGGGTGTTTTTATGGTCGGAGCAGCTTCTGTCGTCTTCAGTTCAGCATTTTCAGAGTTTTATGAGACGGTAAAAATGAAGCATAAGTCGTTGATTCCTTTGTTTTGTTTGTGAATTAACGACGTGTGAGTCAGTTTTATGTTATGTTATGTTTTATGATGTGAGCAGCATCCATTTACCGTTAATCCCATTAATGGTAAATAATAACACAGATTAGATCATCATCATCATCCCACAGATAAACTCACAGCAACTAATGATTATTTTCTCAATGAATCAGATAATTGTTTGGCAAATTGCTCTCTGATATCACTCGCCACAATAGATATTGACAGAAATGAGTGGGTTTACTCAGACTTCCATGTTATGTCTGTTGCAACGATTAGTCAATTAATAAAGTCAATTGATTGTTTTCCAGCTTCTTAAACGTGCATATTTTTCTGGCTCCATATAGCAAAGAAATCATTAAAACTGCATTATTTCGTGGATAAAACACGACATTTGACAACCTCATCATTTCATAATAGATGACAATAATCCGGATTTAATCACCGTTTATGTATAACGGTTATGGACTAAGCTGCAGTGCTCACTGCAGTCCTGCAACAGCTCGACGATGATTAGCAGCGACGTGCTAATTGAACACACGCAGGGATCAAACCCCCGCGAGTGCTTTTTCTCTTCATGTGACCTCTCCTACAGACGACAGAGCAGTGGGAGGAGGGGGAATCAGGGACGGTAGAATCTCTGCAGATTAAAACGTTTGCCTCTTTAATTTATGGTGTTAGTGTGATTTTATAATAATGTGGATCGCTGCCTCGTGGAAAATGGCAGTGTGCTGTTGCTGCATGACTCGTTTGAGTTGACGTAAGCCTTTCTGTTGTGTGCACCCCCCGCCACTCTCCCTCTCCCTCTAACCCCGCCTCCCCCCCTTTTCTGCTGCACAGCTGTTGGATTATCACACTCCCCCAACTGTGGGAGCCTCGCTGCCACAAGTCACATGGTGAAGACGAGGGAGGGACAGGCGCAGGCGCACGGTGATGTGTGTCAGAGACAGAGGACGACAATATGTTGACGACACACTCGCATACACTCAAGAGACGGAGATTAATAATCCAAGTGTGTCAAGATGACATGTGATTCATAAAAAGGAATCGTACTAAAAAAGAAATGTCTGTTCAACAAACCAGACACAAAGGAACCATATGTGTATGAGGAACAGATGTTTTTCAAAAGCTACATCATAACATTTAAGGGAAATAAATTCTATCAGCGAAACAAAATCACAGCAAATTTAAACTCCCGTGGGCAAGGAATTATGTCACCGTGCTTGAACGAGTTTGGGTATCAGTATCGACCCGATACTGGTCAAAAATCCTGGATTAGATATCAGAAAAAGAAAAATGCTGAGTCATGTTGTGCGCCGTTTATTTCTCCTCTACGAGAGAAGAGTATTTGTCACACAGCTGGAGAATTCTGTCTTTGAAATGGCTTGACATGACTGAGCACAAAAGGTGGTCCTACCAGACACAAAAACCATATACTGTATATACAGAAACAGATGTTTCAAAAGCTGCATCATAAGATTTAGCAACAAAACATATTTTAAACAGGACCCAGAATTATGTCAGAGTGTTTAAAATCAGAATTTTAGGGATGAGCTGAGATATTGGTCCGATACTGGTCATAATCTGTCAGCGTACACAATGAACTGGGTCCAATCTATGCTTTTTTTAAGTTTTCCTTTTGTGTAATTTTCTTCTCACATTCTTGGTCTCCAACTTATACTACAGCACATAATTAATAAAACTGTGATTTCCCAGTCATTATATTATAAATACGGTCATAGTGCAAACTGCACTCTCTTTGTGAGCTTTATACTCAGACAAAAGAGTCTTTTCACTGAGTGTGATTTATTTTTTTATTTTTTTTACTAAAATCTCCATGGACATTCCATCCTATGTGACGCCTTCATGTGCCGCAGTGCACGCAGAAGACAAACGCCATGCTCTTCAATTAGGCCACGCCCCCTACAATACACAGCAGGGCGGGGGTCATTATTAAGTGGCCGAGCGAGCGGCTGACCTCGGTGCAGAAACACGGGAGCGGCGACGGCAGCAGACGGCGATGAAGGCCAAACACCCACACGGTCACAATCAGCTGAAAACAACATGGTCGTTGTAGTTGAATGGTCACTAAAGCGAGACGAAGAGGGTAACAAACAAAAGCCTGGACCAGTGACGCAAGACAAGAGCGAGCGAGCGAGCAAGCAAGCTGGTATTTGGCCAGAGAGCAGTAGATACATAGACTTTGCATCAGGGTTCTGAAGTAAAACAGTCCCTGACAGGTTCACCATTCTCTCTTACATCGAGAATCATTTCGAAATAATTGCAACTATTTATTCAAAATGGTTAAGTCCTACTGCACGTGGCTGTAATTGTGACGTACGTGGTTACATTCACTGTATGTGGGTTAAAATAAATAAGTAGCAAATCAATATTGCGACAGCTGAGCGTGACTCAGCAGCAGCAGATAACTGCAGTACCTGTCCAGACATGTCTGCTTCATGATGAGTCACACTTCACAAAACACATCGCTAATTTGTAAAACTGCGTAAAACAAGTTTATCAGACGTTGCCCAACTGTTTGCCGTCTCCGATGAGACGGAGGCGAAGGCGCGGCAGTGGCAGTGTCGTAACTCACCAGACAAACAGAGAACAGGCAGAAATTAAAGGACTTTTGTGGGTCAGCGTCGACAAATATTAATATTTTCCAGGATGTTCTTACATAAAAACTAGGCAAGGACACACGTGTGTCATACCTAAGGCTCACGGGTCTCATACAGTCCAACATACAGTTCTATTCAGCCCCGGGAGAAAAAAGTTATTTCGTTCCTGTTCCTCCACTTTTCAAGTTACGTCGCATGTAAGGAAATTAAATTAAATGTTGACTTTTTATCTTTTTACGTCTAGTAAACATTTTTGTGACAACTGTTCTACCGAAATACAGCAGAGGAAATCACTTATACTGTTGACCTCAATGGAAATTATTCCTAAATAATATTTACCGCTCTTCTATGTTCATGTTCTTTTGTGAGTGCTCCATCTTACGTGGATATAACTTTAAAAACAGAAGTCCAGTGCTGATATGTATCCCTGATGTATAGCACTTTGTTTCAGCTGTTGTTGTTTTAAAAGTGCTTTATAAGTAAAGCTGGATTGGATCAAATCAATTTATTTCATTTTATAAAAAACTATCTTAACATGACACATCTTTAATCTCAAATTTGATCTCTGAAATGTTTCTTTATTCAATCTTAAAGCTTTCTTTATTCTAGATTAGATATTATTTGACCTCGTCTGGACAAAAAAATTGACATATTTTTTAAATTATTATTTATATTATTATTAAATTATTATGCCACCATGAAGAAGTCAATAAAATGGCGACAAAAATGCATTTTTCCAGGTTTCTCTGCATCTCTGGAAGTAACTCAGTCACAAATATTTCTCAAACTTCAATTGATCAGTTCATGATTAAAAACATATAAAAATTACCTCTGTGACGTCCATGACCTTGATGGCAGCCAGCTGTCCAGTCTTGACATGTCGTCCCTGTGAAAACAAAAACAAAAACAACACCAACAGGTCAACATTTGCATCACAATTCATAATTCACTAATACATTTGGGATTTCTTTTCAAAATGATGTATTCAAAATGTCAGAAATGAAAACAAGACAAATTCCTCAAATGTCTTATTTGACAAAACAATCAATAAGCGAAATCAGCTGAAATGATTTGTTGATCAATTTAAAAAGATTGACCATATTTAGTTTTTCTTGAATAAAGAGCATAAATTAGCTGATTTCAGCCTCTAAAATGCAAGGGTTTGTTCATCAATACATATTGTGATTTTTATTGACACTAAGATGATCTAAAAGATGTCACTTTCAGCCATTTTGTGACATTTAGAAACTAAATGGAAAAGAAGGGCTAAGTAACATTGTTTTTTTTAAAAAAAGAAAGAAAAAAAATCATGATCATAATGTAATTTTCTACACCTGTGTACCAATTTTCGTGCATGTACGATAATTCACATCCAATTTTCGACACACCGTGTGTGCTCTGACATTCATGATTCAAAAAAAGTTCAGCTATTTTTCCTCTCGGGGGATTGGGACAAAAATGTCCTCAAAGTGTTAAAGTGCAACAAAATAAAAGCCCTGCGAACAAACAAGATCGCTGACCCTGACGTAAACAAACAGCAAAATTATGAATTTTCACTGTCGACTTCACACAACGTTCAAAGTGCCACGGATATTTTCTTATCTACGGAAGCCCAAGATGAACTAGAAATGTGAATATCGACCTGCCCTAATGTGGGGATTTGTTCCTTTCCTTCACTTAGACGTTTGAAAAGAAAACAATAAAGTTTACGAGACAAATGAGCAGAAATCCATTGAGAACAGATCCCAAACTAAACCAACCCAACATTCCCAGACCTCGCCACTCTCTAACCCCCCCCACCGCCACTCCTTACATAAACAATGAACCAAAATAGAGGCTCCTCCACAGCCTCCTCCTCCTCCTCCTCGAGAGGAGATAAAACATGGACGCTGTCTGGACCAGGTCCAGATGAGTCCGGGTTTTCCCCTGCTCTTCTGGCACAACACTGAACTGATACCACGTGCAGCCTTGAGACAAGAAAATGTCAGCAAATACGACAAATAAGTAATAAATAAGTCATCGTCGCGATGATTGTGAATGAACCACAAGGGGAAGCCTGCACCATTTTCAGTCACCATTCATTTATAATAACCTTATTTATTTTAATCAGGATGCTTTTGTAACATTACAACATTTAACATTTTTCCGTCAAGTAATGTTTTCTCTCTTTCTTCTTGTTTTTCTTTGTAAACTAAAGGCTGCAGTACAGATACCAGGCCTGTACATGGCGCTGCAGTGCCGCCACTGGAGAAATTAAGCTTTAATATAGCTTTATGTGAATAAGTATGCATTACAATGTACTAGGCCTGCAACAATTAATTGACTGTTAATCGATTACTTTACAATTATCTTGGTAATTGATTCATCGGTTTGAGTGTTTTTCTAAATAATTAAAACCCGTTCTCTGAATTTTCTTTGTTCCATATAACAAAGAAATCATTAAAACTGAATTTTTGTGTACGCGACAAGACAAGACATTTGAGAACATCACTATTTCTTGGTTCAAGCTAGAATTATCAACATTTTAAAAAAAAAATGTAAAAGACATTTTATGGACCAAACAGTAATCAAGAAAATATTAAAATGTGAAGATCATGGTCAGTTGCAGCTCTACAATGTTTACAATCACAAAAACAGAGACAGAATTAACCAAACGAGAGTGAATAAGGAAAGAAAATGAACGTTACGATCAAGTGTAGATTCTCATGTGGATAAAACGTATTTTGTTGTCAAGGTAACTGCGTTCTAATTAAATAAAAATTTCTATCAACCATGAGATTACCATGAGAAACCTAATTTAAGTCAACTAATTAAACAAAAAACAGGTTTGTAAAACAACCTTCATACACTGGTTCTCCACACAGCAGCAGCAGTGACTCAATGACAGTGAAAGAATCACGATTGTGTTTGTTCCAACAACACAGAGTCAACACACACACCCTTTAAACCAGGTGTAAAACACGGCACCTGCACACGTTCATGCTTTCATCTGAAAATCATGAATGGGTTATGAACCTTACTCAAATTGACAGACTCCAGCTCTCCAGTCAGAGCTCGACAATGAGGGAAAATCTTATCACAATATACTTTTATATCATTTAATATCGATATATATCATGGATATAAAGCTGCACACAGGTTGTTTCTCTGGACTGGAAAAGTTTACAAATATCTACTGTTAATACCTTTAATTTCAGACAACACTTTGTTTGTTTCTGTAAAAAAAAAAAAAGAGGGACATTTGCCAATGAAATATGGTCAAATATTTGCTAATTCACAAATAATTGTGTGATAGCATAAAATAAGTGTTAATAAGACTTTTTTTTAACATTCTGTAAATGCCATGTAATTATTGCAAATAATATTTAGTGTATGTCAAAAATGTTACCTTTAGACAAAAATTAAATGTGCCGACGATACATCAGCACATTTGAAGGCTTTTATGATATTTGACCCCAGAAAGCATCGACTGAGGTTTCTGTGACATTTACGCAGCTATTTAAATAATATATAAATTATGAGGGTTATTTTTTGATTCCAGTATTGCTGCAGGGCGTCTGTTATTCGTTATCTATATAAAGTCTTGATTAAAGTCGATTTTACTTGGTTTTATATTGTTTTTTAGTCAATGTTTATTACGTTTTCCAGATGTTTGTCAAAGGACGGCCTCCGTCATAAACGCATTTAACTGACTTTGCTTCAGTTTTCCTTTAAGTCACAGTGCATATTTCGACGGTGGATTCACTGATAATAGAGCGTCCGTGCTGGTGTTTTTCTGCGGTTTGTGGCCCCTCAGACGGATGTGAGACGTCCACAGAAGGGCTTCATCAAGGGCCCCCTTGATGCGGGCAGCCGGGCGTGGCCCTGTGTGTGTGTGTGTGTGTGTGTGTGTGTGTGTGTGTGTGTGTGTGTATGTGTGTGTGGGGGGTTATCTGAGGCACCGTGCCATCACTCAAGCTCGTGCCTCCCTGCTTCTCCATCTCCACTCGTCTTAACCACGGCCAGATGTGCTGCTGGCCTCTGCCAAGCTCAGCACTAAAGACACACGGACTGTTCAGAATTAGCCTGAAAACATTCACACATAAAGCTCAATTATTATTATTATTATTATTATTATTATTATTATTATTATCATTATAATAATTGTGGTGGAGATATTTCATCCAGAATGAGAGACAGCAAAACACGATTCTTACTGGTCAAAAGAACAGATTTAATCACGGTTTTAAACCAGTTTTTGTGCAGTGGAAATGACTTTAATTGCATTTAAATCTGGCGTTGTAGTGCACAAGCTCATCTTCACTTAATTTCATAGCAATTTATTGTTCTTGTCTTCTACTTTCGACTCATTTTGTTTTTGACACATTTGTGATAAAAGAAAAACACAACATCGCTAATATCTACAAATTCTGACCCTAAACATCTTGTTTTGTCTGCAAAACCAAAATGATTCAGATGAAACGAAACCAGAATATACTGTATGCATATTTAAGAAGCACAAAAATCCTAAAAAACTGCTTTTAAACTATTAAAAAAACACCTAAAAGCAATCAATTGATTATCAAAACAGTTCACGATGAATATGAATAGTTACACTGATAATAATACACTGTTAATACACTAAAATTAAATATCGAATGTTTTCTTGGGCTTTTTAATGCTAAACGAAGGCTATTTACATGAGTCAGAAACAAATGTGCTATTAAGTGACTACTATATACACTACTAGGAACCATAAGTGGGGCTGATCTGTTAAACTACAGTGTAAAAATAGGGGGGTCAATAAAAACTGAACATTTTATAAGCACATAAAACACACTTCTATACGAGCTGCTCACTGTTTCAGCGTCAGTGGACGAGACCCAGATCTTGGACTAACGCGCACAAATCAAAAACAGTTTGCAGGAAACCAGCGGTTGATGTTTTCGGGGTGAACAGAAGTGATCTGTAATGCTCTGTAGTGTCATTAGTGGTCTGTGGACAGAGCAGGGAAGTACTGTTTCTGTTTCCCCCGTGCACTTTACTACAGATCCACTGAAGGCTTTCCTTCACTCCCTACAGCTTCCACATTAATGCATGATCAATCACTCTCAGCAGCTACTCTGGTTTTCTAACCAGGTCAACATACTGTACACTGACATTGCACAACGGAGGGCTTTCAGGGTTTCTTTTTTTTTTTTTGGACATGTGGTTGGACGAAGCACAGACACAGAGTCAGCGCTGAATGTCTAAAACATGGACACTCAAAAACAAAAACAGATTATAGCTACATAACAAAAGCCTTACCTTATCAAATCTACAAGTCTATAATATGTTTGGTGCTTTATCTTGACATTAGACGTCATTTCTGCCAGTTCTGCCTGGAAACATATGTTTGTGAAACCACTCACTCGCCTGTACCAAACTCTATAGAGGAAAAAACAGCTTTTCGGCACAAGGGGATTCAAGAGCTGCTGGTCTACTGCTGCCTCGTGTGGCAAGCTTGTGTCACTGGAGTAAATCTGAACGAAGGATTTCAAATGCCGAATTTTACAATACGACAGTGAAAGTGAAAATAAGCAGCAAATGTCTTATTATTATAGACTTTAGGCAAGAATAAGACTTTTATTATGGTCAGAACCTCACGTACAACCACACTGAAGCAGAACTCTTCTTTTAATGTGCTGTTAAAATGTTTAGTCATTAGAGGAGGCTTCAGCGAGCATCTTTGATCCCTTACAAAAGCCTTACCTAATAAAATCTACAAGTCTATAATATCTTTAGAACATGTTTGATGCTTTATCTTGACATTAGACAGCATTTTCTACCTGGAAAAATACATTCGTGAAAACCAGCGTTTTTCGCACAAGGGGACACAGGAGCTGCTGGTCTACTGCTGCCTCGTGTGGTCAGTTTGTGTCACTGAAGTAAATCGGAATGAAGGATTTCAAACACAGAACACGTTTGAAGTTACTGGTGGAGGCAGCAGTGGATCGACCACATGCTGTGTGCTGTGATGTAAAATCAATGATTTTTCTCTATGGGGTTTGGTGTGGGAAAATGAGTGGTTTACACAAACTTGCTGGTGTTTCCAGTCAGAGTGTGAAGTGAGAATAAGCAGCACATGTCTTGTTATTATAGACGTGGGCAAGATTTAGACTTTTGTTAATGGACTAAAAATCAATACATTGTCCAGTCACATTCACCTGGACTCTTAATCAGCCGTCTGTGTGCACTTCCTCCTCCTTTGCATCTCTGTCGTCTCCTAATCTGTGGAGGTGGAGCGGAGGCAGCAGGGCTGAGTGTGTGTGAGGGAGAATTGGGTCAGTATGCTGGTGTGCAGGAGCATTAATGTAAAGCAGTGGAGCCCAGAGAGGCTGCTGGTAACTGCTGACTAGAGCTGCAACTATCGATTATTTTCATAACCGATTAATCTGTCGATTATTTTCTCGATAAATCGTTTGGTCCATAAAATATCAGAAAACCCTAAAAAATGTTGATCGGTGTTTGTCAAACCTGCAAACTCAAATGTCTTGTTTTGTCCACAAACCAAAACAATTCACTTTTAATGATATCTTTGTTATTCAGAGCAAAGAAATGAAGAAAATACTCACATTTAAGTAGCTTAAACAATCGGAAATCTTGTTTTAATCATGAAAAAAAGCTTCAAAGCAATTAATCGATTATCAAAATAGTTGTTGATTAATTTAGTAAGTTTAGATTAATTGTTTCAGCTCTACTGCTGACTGATCATTTTGTTAAAAGAAGCGAGCCAGTGTGAGATTCTGACAAAAATAAAACCAGGACAATTAATCTTTTTGAAAGTGAAAGCACCGCAGGTCATAAAGGCCACAAGGTAAAGGTTCTATTTTATTGATTGTATATGCACAAGTTCTACACCACTGGAAAAAAAGCAGTATTTTTTATCCCTAAAAGGCTTAATTTTTTCCACAAATCAAAACTAATTCAATGTTGATGATTTCTTTAAAAAGAAACCAGAAAATATGCACATTTAACAAGATAAAAAATGTTAATAAAAATGTAATTGCAATAAGTAAACGCGATTAAATACTTTTGCCGAATCAGTTCAACTCTAGCAAAAAACATTGCGATTGCAGTTTTGTGATTACAGGTCTAAAATGTGTTCTTTTTTAATTTTCTGGATTAAAAAGACAACAACTTTGGAAGATTATTAAATGTGTACATTGTTTTTTTTAGTACTTTAAGTTTTGTTTTCATGGCACTAATAACATTTTTGTAACATTTTATTTGTTAAAACTTTTTGTAACGTGGAAAAACATTAAGCTTTAAGTTAATTCTGGAATGTTAGCACCATGTTTTTCTAACATATAACATTTTCCTAACATGGTTTTGTCATTTAAGTCGTGTTTTAGTCCAGTTAACATATTTATCTAACATTAGGTTACTTTTTTTAGTAACCTGACCTGCAGCTTTTTTACACAGATACTTTCTCAATAACAAGTTAAATTTAGAGAAGAAGAAAAACCGCCATGTAGAACATTTCACGTGTTTTGAAACATTTTTTTTCACATTTTACCCACACGGTTCGGCCCTAAAACAAACCATCCTGTGTTTGTTTGAAATAACTGGACGTGCGTTTACGTGTCCAGTTGCTGCGTGTGTCCGAAAGTGTCCCAAGGTAAAAAAGAAAGAGGTCATGACCTGACTGTTTAATCACCTGTAAACACACTGTCAGGTCAAAGGTCACTTCACATTTTCAACACTCACTCACACACTTTCACCAGTGACCTTCTCTGAAGAACCACACCATGACGGCACCCAGCAGTTCTCCACCTCCCTCACTGTGTGAACTCATAACACCAGGTCGAGTTTGTTTTGCTTTTACACGGCTCGTTAGAACGAACAGCACCTTCAATTTAAAAAAGAGATAAGAAGATGAGAGGAGCTTTGAGAGAGAGAGAGGGAGCATCCAGAAGGATTAAGAAAGAGGAGGAGAATTAAGGAGAACTTTGACCTGCGATAACGAGACTGAGGAGACGAGAAAGAAGTCGGCTAGAGATAAAGAAGGATAAGAACTATGACGAGAAGAACTGTGATAAAGGAGGATGGACCGAGGAGATGAGGAGGAGAAGAACTGTGATAAAGAAGGATGAGACTGAGGAGATGAGGAGGAGAACTGTGATGTAGAAGGATGAGACCGAGGAGAATTGTGATGTAGAAGGATGAGACTGAGAGAGAGAGGAGGGAGGAGAACTGTGATGTAGAAGGATGAGACTGAGGAGATGAGAGGAGGAGGAGAGCTGTGATAAAGAAGAATGAGACTGAGGAGAACTGTGATAAGAAGGATGAGACCACAGAGATGAGAGGAGGAGAAGAACTGTGATAAAGAAGGATGAGACTGCAGAGATGAGAGGAGGAGAACTGTGATGTAGAAGGATGAGACTGGGAGAGATGAGGAGAACTGTGATAAAGAAGAATGAGACCAAGGAGATGAGGAAGAGGAGAACTGTGATAAAAGAAAGAATGAGACCAATGAGAGGAGGAGAAGAACTGTGATAAAAGAATGAGCCGAGGAGATGAGGAGAAGAACTGTGGATAAAGAAGGATGAGACATGAGAGATGAGGAGGAGAAGAACTGTGATAAAGAAGAGAGGAGATGAGGAGAACTGTGATAAAGAAGAAGAGACCGAGGAGATGAGAGGAGGAGGAGAACTGTGATGTAGAAGGAGGAGACGGAGGAGAAGAACTGTGATAAAGAAGGATGAGACGGCAGCGATGAGAGGAGGAGAAGAACTGTGATAAAGAAGAATGAGACCGAGGAGACGTGATGTTTCTTATAGTAGAAGAAAGTTGAACAAAAAATGAGTTCTCAGCCACAGACAGAGTCAGGAAGAAACGACGAGTCAGCAGCTTTGTGTCTCATCTCAAACTCACTCACTTAATGATGTGGCTCAAAGAGCTGCTCACACACATACACACAGACAGACATACACACAGACAGACGGACAGTTTTGTGCAGTCGGTCAGGAGACGCAGTCGGTCTTGTGACACCCATTAGAGAAAGAGAGGGTCAGTCTGGGGGAGGAGGGGGAGGGACAAAAAACATGGATGCTGTGTCAGTGAGAGAGACGTGTGTGTGTGTGTGTAACATCACTGTGTTTGTGACCAAAAGCTCAGCAGCCAATCAGCTCGCAGACTTCAAAGAGCTGCACCAATGAGACAAAGGCTACATTCTTACACACCACTGACGTTTCTCTTTTTTCAAACATTAGTAACATCACAACATTTCCTAACATTAGAACGACAGTAATGTCAGCAATGTTTTGTGACATTATAACATTTTTAAGTCATGTTTTCATGGCATTAGTAACAGTTTTGTAACTTTTTTTGCAACATATTTCAGTAATACAAGTACATTGTATATGTTTATACATTTTTAGTAACTTTTTTTTTTTTTAAATGATAACAGAAGTCAATTCTGGAACTTTAGTACACTATTTTACACCATATTGTTTTGTAATTCAAGAGTTGTTTTTGGAAAGTTAGCAACATATTTTTGTAACATAACATTATGCAAGTTTTCATGTAGACCTGGAATAATTACTGATTGTTTCAGCTGCTTCTTCTTCTTCTTAAATGTGTGAATATTTTCTTTGTTTCTTTGCTCCATAAAACAAAGCAATCATTAAAACTGAGAGATGTGAGTGGATGAAAACACTGGTGGGCTCCGGGCCTTTAAGCCCGACTATATATGGTCATTCTACACAGAGCATGGGGAATCTTCCACTGCATACCACGCACAATTTTTCAGTTCAGAGTTATGACTTCTTCTGTGTTATCTTTACTCTTGTTTCTTTATCCTGACATCGACTGAGTGAGTGAGTGAATGAGAGCGGCACCTGAGCCAGCTGGTCCAAGGCCAACTGATAAAGAGAGGAGGAGGAGAATCTCAGAGAGAGAATCCCTTTGTTCTGGGTTTTAATGTTTTTTTTAAATACTTAAAGCCTTTAGAGCAATGGTTCACTCGCTGGTTAATAGCACAGAGACGCAGCCACTAATGGTGCTTTTTCTGTGCAATTTTAAACGTTAGTGTTGGACATGGCTACAGATATGATGTCAGGGATGATGGTCACATCCAAAATGCAACCCTGCACCAAAGTCTATAGAGAAAAACAGTGATTGTAGCTCGCGGGGACAGAGGAGATGCTGGTCTACTGCTGCCTCGTGTGGTCACTTTGTGTCACTGAAGTAAATCGGAATGAAGACATTTGAACTTAGTGATGGAGGCAGCAGTGGATCAACAACTCCTGTGTGTTGTGATTTAAAGTCGTCAATTTTCTCTATGGGGTTTGGTGTGGGAGAGTGAGCGCTTTACAAAACGACACTGAACTTCAGTTCCCAGACAGAAAAAGCTGCCGAATGAGTCGAACAGTGAGAGAAAATAATCAGCAAACATGTCATATACATGCAGGCTTCCTCTTCTATCAACCAGCTCCTTTAAGCCAAACACACAGTGATGTAAAGAGAGCTTTTTTGGCTGCAACATGGTTTTTCCTTTACAGCCATCAGTGAAATTCTGCTGTGCTGTGTTTTTCAGACGTTCTGTAATCTGGCGCTCATCCACAGCCAGCATGTGTGGCCGGAGAGTGAGCGGCACAGCAGGGAACACACAAAGAGAGCCTTAATGTCACAGCTCAGGTCTCAAACGTCACCTCTGTTCTTTCTATTGGAGACATTTGATTCTCCACATTCTCCCAATGATTAAAGACAACGTCCACATTATCGCTGGGTCACTATTGTTAGCATAAGGCGGCAAATTAACAGTCTGGGTTCAGCTTTAATGAACTTTTTTATTATTATTTACATTTTTACGACACACTTTAACTTAGCAGTGATTATCGCAGGTTTTCAGACTTTTCAGCTTCTTAAATGTCAGGTTTTGGCCCAATTTTCAATTGCTTAGAAAAAAATTTGACCATTTTTAGTCAAACTCACTTGCAACCCCTGACCTTTTAACATACAGGGGGAGAGGGGGAGTGGGTCACTGGGACCAGGATTAAGAAAACCCTGATTAAAAATACTTAAAAGCATTTAATGTTACAGGCAAACTGTTTTAATTGTTTCGTTTTTACGAAGTCACATTTTTTACGACACATAAAATGTTTAAAAACAGAATTTGTTAAAACTAAAAAGAAAATGCAATAAACAGATTTTTTGAGGGCTCTGCAAATGTCTGACAGGAATCAAGAGTCGAGACGTTTGGTCACATTGTGTTAACTGAAGGAGAAGAGTGTGTGTGTGGGGGGGGGCTTAAACTGTGACCTGACAAAGCTGAAAAAGCCTCAGAGGCAGGAGGAGAAGAGGAGGCGCCTCCCTGTTTTCAGTTGGGGGTGGGTGGTGATTATTCAAACGCTGCACACACAAACAAATGCCTCCTTTCTGTGACTCTAACTGACTTTTTAACCCGCCGAGCGACAGACAGACAGACCCAAAGACGAGCAGGACAGACTGGGCTTTGTCAGAGTTCTGTCTGGACGTGGACAGCTGCTCTTCTAACACAGTTGCAGCTCCTCGCCCCCACACACACACACAAAACACCAGCACACTGTGACTGTATACACTCACTCACACACCACACACTCTTTAAACTGTTTAACATGACAGGCTGATGTTCAGCCCACTGACAGGAAGCTGCAGTGATGGGGTTAAACATTTACCTGCGGAGTGCCACAAGGTTCAGTATTGGGACCCATGTTATTTATTATTTATTTAAATGATGTGGACAGTGTCATATGTATTTCATTTTGTGATGTTTGCAAATGATGGGTCAGGGTTAGAGTTAAGAGTTAATCAAATTAAAAATATGGTTTGACGACAATAAGTTACCATTAAATTAAAGTAAAACAAAAATGTATGATTTTCGGGCAGCACCAGGACAAATTCTGAGTTTAATTTAAAGGGTGTTGGAATTGAACAAACTTGGATGGAAACCCACACATACAACATATGAAACGTAAATTATCAAAATCTATTCATCTATTCTATTATCCAAAGCTATTCTTTATGAAACAAAAGGATTTATTGAATAAAACTATTCCTGTTTGCATTCAAAACTTCTTTAAATCAAGGTGATAATAATTTACAAGGATTATTTATCTTTGAAACGAGCAAAGCGAGAACAAACATTAAATGTATATAAATATAGGAAATGAATCACATTTCCAGCCGCGACTATCGATTATTTTCATCATAATACATAATCGTGCATTTGTTTGGCTCATAAATTTCAGAAATTGTTGATTGGCGTTTCCCACAAAAACCTCGAAATGATGATTGATGAATAATGATTTCTCTGTCATATGGAGCAAAGAAACCAGAAAATGCTCACATTTAAGAAGCTGAAATCTGAGAAAACCTGTGATAATTATTATATCAATTGGTCAAAAAAAAAAAAAAATCATTGTTTAGTTCTTTGGTCCAGAAAATGTCAGAAAATGTGAAAAATGTTGAAACCTGGAAATCATGATGTTCTCAAACGTCTTGTTGCGCCCACAAACACAAAATAATTCACTGATTCCTTGGCCATACGGAGCAAAACCCAGAAAATATTCATTATGGGGGAAAAACTCTCTAAAACTGAATTATTCATTATAAAAATGGCTCCAGATCATAAAGAAGTTATTTAGTTTTTCAAAAAAACATCATCACCAGGTGTGGGGGAAACACTGATCAACATTTTCTGACATGAAAATAGTTGAAATCTTGTTTTAATCGTAAAAAAAGCTTCAAACCGATTAATCAATTATCAAAATAGTTGATGATTCGTTTGGTAATTGATTAATAACCGATTAATTGTTTCAGGTCTAGCAGGGTCACACCGTGGACAGATTGCCAGTCCGTCTTTTCTGAATTTTCTAGATACTGGGGTGGAATGGCTCAGTGATTAAGACCGATACCCTGTGTGCAAAAGACATGGTCATGGTCGCAAGTTCAACTCCACCCCTGGCTGATTGTACTCAATTCCCTTGTAACGTCGCTTTGGATAAAAGCGTCTGCTAAATGAGATGTAATGTAATGTAATATCGCAAACAGTCGGGGAGTAATGAGACGTACACATGGCGACAGGACCGGTAACAGAAGGTACAATAGGTGGGATACGATACGCGATACGAAGTCCACAATACCATGTCACTATACAACGTTTCTGTGATGATCGATATATTGCCAGACAATCATATAGCGATACATCGCGATATCGGTCTAACTGAAGAAAACAAAATGCTTACGTGAAAAGTTAAAAGTGCAGGATTTCTGTTTCTTCACAACATGGAGAACAAAGGTCATAAATCTGTGTATTGAACGTTGGCGTAGTGTCTCTTAACGTAGATTTCTCCTTTTATCCCGCACCTTCATTTGTTCATTAAAACATCGATATTTGTGCGAGGAAGGACGACGATGTACTGTATATCAGCCAGTTCTCCAAACGCCTCCACAACAGCCACATTTCTAACGTGTGTGCAGCTCTGCCTCCTCGACTGCGTCAGTCGACAGCCGCGATGCTAAATTTCAACAGGGGAAACGTGACACCGGGAGCAGATGGTCAAGAAAAAAAAAGAACGTGGGATTTTCCCGTTATTAACCCTAACCCTTATTTTTTCTATTCATGAGGGCTATTTACTTGTGTTAATTGACTATAAATATGGTCATTCTGCAAGAACACAAGCAGGGCTGCAACAAATATTTGCTTAGTTGTTCATTAATTGATTACTAAACATTTTTTTGTTTTTTTTAAAGAATTAAAACAAATTTCTCTGATTTTTCAGCTTCTTAAATGTGAATATGTTCTGTGTTCCTTTGCTCCTTGTCACAAAGAAATCATTCAAACTATGGGTTTGTGGACAAAAAAAAGTGCTTTAATAATTGACAGATGAATGGATTATGAAAATAATCCATTGGTTACAGCCATAAACACAAATAATAATAACACATCCTTAATTTTAAGCCTTAAGTGACTGGGTTTTTTTATTTAAATTTGTCAAAACTGTGTATTTTTTTAAACATATATATATATAATATTCACAGGTACTTGATCACGATATATGATAAAATCCAACATCTAGGACCATTTAATTAATCTGCCCTAATCTGATGAGCCGTGGACAGAGACATTAGGTGAGCACAATCAGGGTTTGGTCCAGTGCAGTGGTGACACATTTTTGTCAGGAATCAGTCGGGTGGTGTAAGCGAGTGCATCATAGTGACTCACTCTCAACATCAAAGCATCAAAGCATCAAAACAAGTAAAGGAAACTCTAACATCATCTTATCTATTTTCCGTAATGATCAATTCCTTTAAAAGAAAATTAAGAAATCAACTGACCTTGTAAACTTGTCCATAGGTGCCATTTCCGACCACCTCCACCAACTCAAATATCCCAGCTGGATCCTGAAAACACGACAACAAACAAGTATGTAAAAATGTTGCCACGTTATGAAAATATTTGGAGTCAACACCAACTTACAGACAGGATTTCATGGAAAATACTAAATAAGCTAGATTGCATTATTAAATCACTCATGTGAACAATTTTGTATGGAATTAACAATAAGTATTTTTTTTTTAAATGTATTGCAACTATCAATAATATAAAACGTAAGCTCCACCTTGTGGAATTTCGAAATAAATCAATACGACTGTGAAATATTAGCAATTTCCTACAATCAAATAATTGAAATTCACCATGACCGAGAGTTCTTTTTTTGCAGTTATCAATAATATTGTGTATCGCTCCACGTTGTGGCTTTTGTGGCAAAACACTAGGACTGTATGTTGAGGAGCTAGACTGTGTTTTTATATCCATCCATCTTCTACCGCTTACTGATGTGAAATGTTACCAATTTTGTAAGAAATTCACTATGAGCAAGTGTCTTTTGTTACAATTATCAATAATATCGTGCATCGCCCTGTGCCGAAATGTAAGCTCCACCTTGTGGCATTTCAAAATAAATCACTACAACTGTATGTTGACGAGCTAGACTGTTCCTAAGTCACTCGTGTGAAATATTGGACGATTTTCTCCATTCACGGTTTATCCGGTCAAAGGAATTTCGCCTCGTTTGTGAGTGCGTTTTGCTCGCGATGTGCGATGATATCGTGTGCTGCGTTCATAAACAGTGTGAGCCAGCTGTTGCGCCCTGCTCCAGCCTTACATGCCAATCGCATCTCGAACAAAGGAAAAGCAGACAGTGGCAACACCTCGCTACGGCTCAGCGGTCATTTACAGCGCACACACACACACACATACACATACAGGGGGTAAAACTAGCTCCCCTTAGCCACACGAAGGTTCTGTCGAGCAACGAGCGAACAAAAAAAACAGTTAAACAAAAAAGGCACAGGGGCTCGTTCTCACCCGCAGTGAAGCCAAGTCTATGTCCACTAGACTTTTGGCTGGAGAGTCGTTCGCCATCTTCCCAATAAAAGCCGAGCTTTTCCTTTAGCGTTAGCACAGAATTGTTAGCCGCTGGCTCATTTGCGGGCTCTGCGGAGGAGGAAGCGAACAGAAGCCGCGTCGTGTCGCTATCTTCTTGGGCAGTCGAGGCAGTGAATGTCGCTACTCCATGTTGAGGTGGCAGCAGCGGCAGCGGCAGCAGCGGCGGCAGCAGCAGGAGCTCCGCTCTCTCTCCAGGCTGATGCCACTGGAGACAATGCTAGCAAGGAAAACTAGCTTTCCGCTAACGACTTTCAAAATAAGGGCCCTACCTTTGTTGGTACAATTAAAGGAATAGTTTTGTTTTTATGTTGTTGAAATGTGGTGTAATATTTAAATTTCACTTTTTTTATTCTACCAGTGCTTTCTAAAATAAATAAAACAATTACCAACTTAGCAGCATTTTTAAAGTACTACTTTAACACAATCAAGTTAAAATAGTAGGATAAAATGTCCTTAAGACAGTACATTTTGTTTTAGGAATATGTCAATGTCAATACACTTACCTTTAATTATAGGAAAGTACTTGTAGGATTCCAAGTCGACTGCCGTCGCTAAAACAATCAGTTATTTTATCATTAATTGCACTTCTGTCATATTTGTTTCACACTAAATCAATTGTACACATAGTATTGTTAAATACTACGCTGTTTGTACAAAAATTCCACGTAAAATAAAGAAATGCCTTAGATGAATGTACTATATGCTTATCAGTAGCCTGTTGTAGAAATTGTACATTCATCCATATTATTAGTATATTAGTATATTTATGGGTAGTATATCCAATTACTGCAAATAAACATGACACTCTGGAGATTTAAAGGTGTCAAATCCTTTTAAAATCACGGTTGTTTGGTTTTAATTTCTTTAAAATAAGTATTTTATCCGTATTTAAGGCAATGGTTAAGGGTTTTTGAGTATCTTGGGTCTGTTATTGACAAGAAAGGATGACAACATAAATTGCAATATATTGTAAACCCCCCACCACCCAAAATAGTAAAATAGTGAAAACAACAATACATGAAATATTGCACTATTTAAGCATATTGATAATATTATTTTTGAATCCCTGACTTAGTTTGTCAGAAAAGAAAAGCTAATCCTGATCCTCTATAATTATTAGTGCATTTATAGTTATTTAATCTGTAAAGAGTTTTAGAACAAAGTTTAAAGTACATTTGACTCTTTTGAATACATTTTTCAATAAGTTTATCATGTTCAATCATGAAAGTAGTGGTAAAAGTTCCTTCTCTTAGTTTGACAGTAGAAGTTAGCAGTTTCCGGTGATTGGCGCGCCTGCTTGTGCGCAGCTTGACGCAGCTTTAATTGCGAAGCACACAAACACAGGAAGAAGCCGGTACACAGAGAAAGAAAAGGGCTGGGCCTCCTCACAGTCTGAGAATGAGGAGGAGGAGGAGGAGGAGGAGGATGACATGTTTTTCCCTCACTTACTCAACATTTACATTTATTTAACACACACACACACACATACACAAACGCTGATCGTCATGCACATGCGCATATGAGGCCTCAGTGTCAATATTGGCATTCATGGGTGTGGCAAAGTGAATAATCTGAGGAGTACGGAAGAGGATTAGGGCCACATAAAAGAAATACTCAGAATTCTGAAATTACTCTGATTTATTTACGTTGAAATTGCATACGTATTAAGACAACATGTTTGTATACATACTGTATGTATATACGTATATACATACATATATAGTGTTTTTATTTTTATACATTGCTTTTTGTCAAATCGGCAGTTAGTTATGTTTCTCTGTGTCTTGTTCTTGTTTCTCATTTGTCATTAAATGAGTGACTTTGGAAGTTTTGCACAATAATCCCTGTGTCTGGACCATCTGTTCATTCACAAATGTTCTTATTTTAATCTCAGATTTTTGACTTTTTCCTCAGAATTCTCTTTAATTTGAGAATCCTGATTTTTTTTCCCCCCCTCAGAATGTTTAATTCTCAGAATTCTACCTTTAAACTCACACCTGACCTTTTTTTGTTTTCTTAAAAAACATTGACACATGGCCCTAATCCTCTTCCGTACAGGAGTGATGACGGAGGATCCTGTCATTGTGATGATCAAACACTGGGTCAGGATCCACTTGTGGGTCATTCAGGCGTCCGAGACAAATACAGTCAGAGACGTCGCCGTCATTAAAAAAGTGACATTAACGCTGAGCTGCTCGTCTCACACTTACACACTCATCCATGTGTTGTTTAAACACTGCGACGACGCGACAGGACAAACCAGTCAGGCAGGACGAGGAACAAACACACACACACACACACTCTCATATTTCTACCCATTTTTAAGACTTTGACATTAATTTCCATTCAATTGGACGGACTAATCAAAGCCTCATCACTAACCTTAACCGTAACCAGCTAATGTTTAACCCTTAACCTTTAACCCAACCCAATATTAGTCAGTAACTTTGCCTCATTCAGACCAGGTTTAGGACTTCATCCTACAGACTCAATCCTCAAAAAGCCTCAAAATAATAAAAGGCAGAATTATAACATCGACAAACGTTACGCAAAGTAACGTTAAAGGAACACGGTTGTTCTCGTGGAGCTTTATTACCAACAACATGTCAGCAGGTGGTTGCACATGGTTCACACAATATTTGTGTCACTAGTTGAGTTAATGTTAGAAACAGCGAGACATTTTGAAATGCAGGGGCGTTCATTCACACGATCATTTGATGATTGCTTGTTGCGGGACATTGACATGATATTCCTCTGCCACGTCGCAGTTCTACGTTTTTTCCCGAAGAAAAATGACTAAAAATGTCAAGAATCAAAGAAATTCTACGTCTTCTTATCTGGAAATACGACGTCCCTGATTCACGTAACGCGTGCGCTCGTCTTTACGTTGAAAGCAGGAAAACACCGAAGAAAAAAAAAGATGCCGTTGCAGTTGATCCTGAACAAAACCGCTAAATTACAGCCGATCCCGTATACAGAACTGTTTTAAAACAACAACACACAATAATCTCCCCTCACTATAATCCCCGCTAATCCTTAAAAGAGGCTGCTATCATCGACGACTCATGGATAAAAATAGAAATTATGACTATAACTAATCAGTTTGAGCTCGTTCTGTGATTTTCAGCTTCATTAAAAACTGAATAATCTTTGGTTTGTGGACAAAATAACTGATGACAGCATCGCTGGATTAATCAACACGTTCAATTTAAGAGATTAAATTTGAGCAAAACACGATGGATTACCAGCAAGAAAAGACGTAGTAGCTTTTACTAACTGATGCAGGACGGGTTTTTTTTCTTTCTGGTGAGGATGCCGTGAAGTTCAGAGCTTATTTCAGAACAGTTTGACCGACTTCTTCGCAAAGTTGGCCCGAGTATCAAAAGATGCTAAGTGCGTTAGAAAAGAGTTGAATTTCGAGGACCCGCCGCGCTGGGACGTCGCTCTCGCAGAAGATGCTACATGTGAACGAGCCATTTCTACTCTCTTTACGACCCGTAGCAACACTCGTTTGAATAGTATTAGTTATTTCAAATAAAAACAAAGACGCTAGAGCACGTCGTCCACCGTCATTCAAGGCCCTGGTATACTTCGGTGCAACGCGTGGAATGCCCCACCAGTAGGTGGAGGATTAAGCCCCGCTCAACAAGCAGTAGGACAACATTTGGACAACAGAAGAAGTCGTCGCCAAGGACGGTCGTCCGAGCCTCAACCTGGCTGACACCGCGACGACACGGGAGTGGTAGCATCTTTCTCTGCGTCCTGCTCCCTGCGACTTGTACCGCCCCCCGATGGTGAGTAGATCAGGGTCCGCGATATGCGACGCGCAATGCATGTGTGCAGAAGTATACCACAGGCTTCAGTCGGCTACGACACGCGCCATGTGTTCTGTGAGAGAAGCTGTTTTTCAGTTCAGTAGAAAGTCGGGGCTTGGGTAACCAAACAGGTGGAAGTCGCCCTGGTAGCGGGCGTAGAGGCGCCTGATGTCTCGTTTACTGATGGCGGCGAAGTAGCGCTCCACCTTGGTCCTGTTGTAGCGCGTGATGCCCGGAGGAATGGCGGGGTACGACACCAGCCGGTCGATGCCCGCCGCTCTGAGGATGTGCGCCGCGTCCTGCTCCAGCGTCTCGTGGTGGCCGACCACGTTGTAGTGTATCTCGCAGGGCGCGCACAACTCTGCGTACGTCACCCAGTGAATGATGTGCTCGCCAAACTGGCGGTCCATGCGTCGCCGGCCGTCGGCGTCGCCCAGGTAGCGGACAAAGTCCTCAAAGTGCAGGCCGGAGGCGGCGAGGCCGGTGCTGCGGTGGCTCTTGCGGTACTTGCGGATGATGACTGGTGCGATGTCATGCTTGTACCACGGCTCGAAGCGCGGGTTCTTCACAAACTTGTCCTTGAAGGCGGAGATGAGGCGCTCAAAGGGATCCCGGACAATCAGGAACTTAAAATAGGTGTTTAATCTGTTGAGAGAAAGAGATGAATTAGCGTCACACACATCCTTCGTTGAGGGATCGCTGGTGAATCAATGAAACCAACCTGTGAGTTATTTCCTGAGGCGTGAGAGACGAGAGGCGGGGCAGCCCGTTTTTCTCATGGTCGTGAACCAGGTTTTCTGGGATTTCATCCACGGTGGAAAACGCTCCTGTCAACAACAAAAATCATTCACTTAAATAAAAGCACGCGTGAAAATGTACGCTTTTTTTTTTAACTGTGCCTCACCACGAGGTTACATTCAGAAATGTAAAAAATCACACTCATATAATCTTCACCTGCTTAGTTCTCACTCCGACACAGGTGTTTCTCCTGCTTTGTCAACAGCTTATTCTCCCACACCAAAGCCCAAAGAGAAAATGAGTGATTTTACATCACAGCACACAGGAGTGGTTGATCCACTGCTGCCTCCATCACTGACCTCAAAAGGTGTTATTTTGCCAGTTCAGTGTTTGGACTCCTTCCTTTAGATTTATCTCAGTGACACAAAGTGACCACACGGGGCAGCAGTGGACCAGCAGCTCCTGTGTCCCCATGAACTGATTTTCTCTATGGTATCTGGTGCAGGAAAAATCAATGTTTTTTTTTTTCAATGGTTCATAAACCGATTAAGATATTCTTGACCATTGTAATTAGCCTCAAGGCAGCCATTTTGAGACAACAAACGGAAGTGTGTGCTGCTTTGTAAACCGCTCACTCTCCCACACCAAAGTCCAGAGAGAAAATCAGCACACAGGAGATCCACTGCTGTCTCCATCAGTGAGTTATAATGTGTTATTTTGTGACTACAGTGTTTGTGTCAATGAAGTAAATCTGAGCAAAGGATTTTAAACTGACCACACGAGGCAGCAGTAGACCAGCAGCTCTTGAGTGAGCTTAAATCACTGATTTTCTCTATGGACTGTGGTGTGGGAGAGTGAGTGGTTTACAAACAGTGAGATAAAGCCGTGAACATACAGGCATCCACGTCTCAGGTTTGCTCGGTAAGCGCTGACTATACCCATCATCATCATCATCATCATCATTATTATTATTAGTAGTAGTAGTAGTAATAATAATTATTATAAATTTGTACTCACCATTCAGCACAATGAGGACCTTCTTCCACTGGGTGTTGCCTACTTTGGGTGTTTGGCAGAAAAGGATTTTGTGTTTGTCACAAACAAAGATCCGGTCCAGAACAAACTTGCTGACAGAGACGTGTGTCAGGTTCCTGAGGCTGTTGTTCTTACAGACAGAGGAGAGCAGCTCGATTCTCTCGTCAGTGACGGACTGCCAGTCTGATACTGGAGGGTCTTCTGAGAGCTGACACACACACACACGACAAAAATGTGACTTTCATCCGGGCAAAGAATGCGTCAAATTCAGATATGAAAGTCACCAGTATTTGTCACCTTTTCCCTCAGACTTAGAGACAGTTTTTCGTGACTGGAAACCGGTCTGGTTTTGTCCCCATTAACACCCGGCGACGTCCAACTCTGGCCACCAAACTTCCCTTCATAGTCTGAAAGAACAGATTAGAGTGTATAAACTCTTCTGCTAAAATTAACAATACCTGTTCCAACGGGAATCTACCACATTTAAACCACTCACTCTCCCACACCAAAAAATCAGTGATTTTAGCTCACAGGGACACAGGAGCTGCTGTTCTACTGCTGCCTTGTGTGGTCACTAACACATTAGAACTCACTGATGGAGGCAGCAGTGGATCAACAACTCCTGTGTGCTATGATGTTAAAATAGCTGATTTTCTCTGTGGGGTTTGGTGAGTGGCTCACAAAGTGACATAGACTTAAGTTTCCAGTTGAAAGAGTCTGTCCTACCGGGAAGAAAACAAATAAAAAATAATCTCAATATTCTATTGGGACCTGTAATCTGTAACCCCAGTTTACCGTTCACAGCTCTGAAGCTGATGAGCCTGCTGACGAACAGGAGGATGAGCACCACCCAGCCACACGCCCCGAGGAGCAACCAGTGGTGCCGCATTGCTCCGCACATCAGCCGACGGCCATCGGCGCGGCGTGGCACCCTTTACCTGAAACCAGACACAAACAAGCACACGTTTAAGAACATCACAGTGAGACGGGATGTCCTGTCACATGTACACGGGCCAAAATAAATGTCAGCCACAATACTTTAGGAGATAATTATAAAAACATTCAAAAACATGTTTCTAAAATTGCACAAAACATTACTTTACGCTGTGCTACAGTTGTAATGTTACCAAAACACGTTACCAACATTTTATTACTTGTGTTTTTATAAAATGTGACACAAACATGCTTCTAACTAGGGCTGAAACAAGTCCTTGATTGATTCATTACTAAACTAATCGTCAACTATTTATCGATTAGTTGAGTGTTTTTACAATTAAAACAAGTTTTACGATTTTGCAGCTCCATTAAATTTCTTAACTCCATATAACAAAGAAATCTGAATGAATAATTTGAATGAATAATTTGAGGCGGTATTTTTCTTGGTATTACTCGAGAAAAATAGTCGACAGATTACTGAATTATGAAAAAAGTTCGTTCTACTTCTAACATTAAAAAAGACATTACTTACGTTACCAAAAAACATGTTTCTAATATTACAAATTATTGTTTTACTTGCTTCAAAATGTTGCTTTAATTGCCTTATTAATTTTGACAAAACTAAAAACTAAAAAAACGTTGTTGTAACGATGCATTTATCCAGTTTCTGACACGAAAAACATGTACACTTAAATTTAAAATAATATTAAATAATAAATACACATTCGGACGATGCTAGCTGTTTGATAGTGGTAAACAAATCAGCTACGAGTGGTCAGTTTACCTAGTTAGCTCACTCACTAGCCTCAGCCGGTCCTCCAGACGAGTTGAGTCACGGCGTTCAATAAGTTTAAATTCGTGACATTAAGAAGGCGAAAGGGCGACAAAAGCGTCACAGATGTGCTGAGTTGAGAACCACTTTACAGCCGAAAAGAGACTGATGGACGGAAACGAAGACATGGACACCCGTAAGGTGATGCCGCCGCGTGACGCCACGCCCACTTCCGGGCTGAACAGGAAAACGGGCGGGGGCTCAGTCGTCTACAACAAATACGGCAGGAGATTAGGGTAAAAACAAAAGTGGGAAAGGCAAAGGATGATGAATGAATTCATAAAAGTAATGAATACATAAATAATTAGTGCTGTAAGTTTCAATTTTTTATCGCGAGATTAACGTTCTATTGGCCAAGCAAACTTTGTAGTTCTTTTCACATGCTGTTGCAACAACTAGTCACGTTAGAAAAACTACAACACCACACCGGATCTAGCTAGACCGGAAACAAAACAGACACACTGCACACACTCGTTTGAGCTTGCGAGCGCTCGCCGTCTCCAAGCGGGCTCTCCGTATACAACGCAGCCTGGATCATTTCTCGACGTACTCCCCACAACCAACTAATGATTTATGCATTGTTACCAACCAAGCCGGCAGACCCCAGAACCGTAGTAAGGAGACCACTGAAGAGCTCCTTTAGCTCGGGTTAGCTCGTTATGTCAACAACACATTAAACCACGGGACTCCGTGTGTTGAAGAACGGCACAGCCTCTCTCGGGACTCCCACAGATAAAATTATTACTGTGTTCAACACAGAAACAAATGTATAAATAAATTTATACAGGAAAAAAGAAGTGATTAGATTAGAAAAAACAGTAGTTTACATAAGTAAATGGATAATTCAAATAACGTACAGACAAATAAATGTAAATACATTGGAGAAATACCCTCTGGTGGAGGATAAAGCGGTTAGATGATGACTGATGATTTATCAATGGTTGTTTTGACAGTTGACTTTATTCTATATATTCCTTTTTTTATTCATGTTTTCTGATTTTTCAGCTTCTTAAATGTGAATATTTAGTGGTTTCTTTGCTCCATAGAAAACAAGTTAGACGACAAAAGACATTAATATATCAGACATTAAATAAAGACAGGACAAAAGGAAGCTCGTTTTTTATTCCATTTTTTATTCTTCTACTGGCAGATTTAGTTTTCATCAACATTGACTGTCTGCAGACCTGTAGAAGGGGGAAAAAGAGAAAGAATGGGTGTCAATTCATTATTTCTTGCTTTTTGTGTATGTGTCTCACTAAATAAAGCACATCAACTCTACCTTTGCATGTGGTAACAGGAACGTATGTGACCAGCGTGTACAGTTTGTTGGGAGAGTCCTCGTCCTCGTTACGCTTCCTGGAGAGACGCACACGGATTCTGTACGGCACATTCCTGTACACAAACAAGCACAGAGAGATTTGTTCACGCTGCTGCAGTTTTCACAGAAGCCAGCAGATGTCACTGTGGTGAACCCAAACTGAAGATAGCAAGGGTCAAAGTCAACACCCAAAACATAAACTTAACCTTCAACATTAGAGAGATTGTAATCCCAAACTGGCCCTTCTGACAATCCTCTGATTTGAACAGATAATCTGCGTTCTCTTACAGATTGTTCTACTCATAAGACTTGTTATAATTTCCAGAAAATCAGTGAAGAGCCACTATTATTTTCTTTGAAGGAAATATTTTTTTTCAATCCGAATGTCCTGTTTTGAGAATGAGACATGCGTGTCAGAGCTGCCGTTCAATGATCACATTTGTCTCTGAAAATGAGTCAAAAACTGTATATATGACATATGCTGTCACACACCTGGAGCACTGTCCTAGGGGAAGGCAAACAGACAGCAGGAGGCCCGGTTGACCCATCAAATCTGACAGGAAGATCACACTTCCGTAACGACAGCCAATACTAATGTCAGGTGATGGTTCATGCATATAGGGACAGAATGGCCTTTCACAACATAGTCCTCGGTGTCTGTTTACATTCTGGAGGCGCGAGTTTCTGTGAGATCTGTTAATCCCTGGAGTCTCGTTTCTGAAATAGATTCAAGTGAGTGCTCCTGTGTCTCATTTAGTACGTGCTTTCTCAGGATTAAAACACTGAAAATCAGCTAAAGAGTTATACAGAGTGGTCTCCCGTGCTTTAAAAAAAAAAGCACGGATTTGAGAGGATCAATAACTCACATTTATACTATTATACAATTTGAGCTGCGACTAATGATTTTCTTACTTTTTTTGGGTCTGTAAAATATCTGAAAATATTGAACAGTGTTTCTCAAATGTTTTAAATTTGTTGTAGATATTTTACATCTTATTTACAAACTGAAAAAAAAAAAAGTTTAAAGGTCTTTTATTTTAATTTAGCCAACCTGTTATCAGAAAATGACTTGTGTTTGACCATATTAAAACAAATAGTTTCTAGAGCTGAAACAATTACTCGATTAATCCATTACTAAATGAACGTGAACTATATTTATGATTAAACCCAGATTTCTGGTTGTTTCAGCTTCAATGTTTTGCTCCATAAAACAAAGAAATCATTTAAAAGTGAAATAAAATGTTAATAAAATTGATTATAAAAAAATACAGATAGCACAAAACAGTAGATTTTACATGTCTTGTTTTTTTCCTCAACACATTTTTTAATTAAGATTGTATCTGTACGTATGTAAGTCGTACACATTTTACTGTTTTAATTTCTAACCATCAGGGTTGATGTCTCTCTCAGTTCCTATGTAAATAAACATTTTAATTTTGCCGTTTATCAAAAAAAATGATGTTCTCAAGTGGCAAAAAAGTGGAACGACAGCCACTAACGCTTTATACACAGGAGAAAAGTAAATTTCTATCATGTGTCATTTCTCTGGTGCTCCCAGCTTTCCCTCTCAATGCAATCCATTAATTCAGTTTTAGATTTTAACCCGACTTTGCAGAAATGTCATTATTGAGTGCATCGTCTCACCTGATACCCTTGCTCCACACTGCCTTGTTGAGGCGTGTGTCGATGCGAACATCAGGAGTTCCCATCTCCTTCACGGCGAATTTGCGGATCTCCTTGATGGCGCGGGGAGCCCTCTTCTTGAAACCACTGCAAAAAAGCAGTCACTCATTGAGTCTGGGGCACATCCTGACCGAAGACATGTCTGCCAGTTATCAAGACTCAAAAGATGTGTTCATGATTGAATCTCACTGTTTTTAAAGCATTTTCAGACAACTACAATGCCAAAGTCATAAAATAACACATTTGAACTTTACTGATGGAGGCAGCAGTGGATCAACAACTCCTTTGTGCGGTGATGTAATATCATTGATTTTCTCAATGGGGTTTGGTGCAGAAAGTCAAACTTCATGTTCCTCTTAAAAAAAAAAAATCACTCTAATGATGTTACGGCATGGTCAACATTATTTTTTTAAAGTGTAAACTTAAGCCGATTTAAAGTTGAACATGTCTTTCAATACGTGCCATAACATCCTTTTTTCTTGTGTCCCTGCTGAAAGCCATGTTTTGAATTAACATTAAACACATTTAAAGCAGCTTCTCATCTCTTCTTTTTTAAATACTTACATTCCATGGATACGCTTATGGACGTTGATGGTGTACTCTCTGGTCACCACCTCATTGATGGCTGAGCGCCCCTTCTTTTTCTCTCCTTTCTTGGTTGGTGCCATCTGTCAACAATTATTAACATACTTAACATCTTTGTATTTAATAAAACATAAAATAGTCAGTGACTGTTTAATTTCTAGTCTTGTGACGAAAATACACAGCTTTATTGAGAACATTTGGGGAATTACAAATACAATGCAATCACTTAAATGTGAACATTTACTGGTATCTTAAATTAATGAAAACAAAAAAAAAACTTTAGTAATGAAACGCTATACCTTCTGTTTAAGGACAAAAAAGATTAAAACTAAGGGATGCTTTTAAAAAAAAAAAAGCAACAGTTTCAGTGAGATTAATAAATAATCTGAGGGTCTTTACAACAGAGACCTGTTTTAAACATTTACTGGTTCCTTTGCTCCATATAACAAAAACGAAATTTCAGTTTGAGGTTAAAAGAGATTCAAACTAAGGGATACATATTTTTTTTTAAAACAGTGACAGATTATTGATTAATCTCACTGACACTGAGGGTCTCCTTCACAACAGAGACCAGGTACATACAAATACACAGTAAACAACACGGTTCATTCAAAGTACAGAGTTCAAATGCATCAAATCGAGTAATAAAAAAAAACTAATTTTACTGCGCTATTTTGACGAGAGACGAGTGCAAACTTTAACGTGACTCATTTCATCTCCACTATATGACACAGCGCTAAGCTAACGCTGTTAACTGGAAGCAAAATAAACCGTAATGCTTTAACCTCACAAAAGCACTAGGGACATTTAACACTAAAACCAACATTAAACGACGATAGCGATGGTTTTTATTCACATTTAAAAGCGAAACGACACGTTGCCGTGGTCACGTTAGACACAAATGCTAGTAAACGCTACTCCGGCTCAGTCAACGGGAGCGCTAACATTTTAATTATTACATTTTAGACGCTAAACCGCGTCAAAACCCTCAAATTAAGCACAGTACAGCATTGATGTGTGCACATATACATAATATGTGTTAAAATACGATGTTAATCTCACAGGATGGCGTTAGATTGTGTAGAAATTATTTCCGAGTCGAATACTCACATCGGCTAGAAGTAGAGGCGGAAGTCGAAAGGACGGACCGAGGGCAGGGGTTTGTGGGTAAAGGAAACCGGTCCGTTAGAATATGACGCTCGCCAACCAGTGGACAAAGTTCCTACTCGGGGAAAACGAGCTCAAACTTTGTCGTAGATGTTTACATTTTCTAAGAAACCTTTATTAAGTGTACGTGGTGTAATTGGCGTATAGATCGTACAATGTTTTATTTGTTCCGTTCCTGTTGCGTATTTTTCATTCAAACTGAGATCAACTGTTTTGTGCCTGGTTTGTTTGTATTTGATGTTTAAACAAAGTTATTAAACGTTTTAACATTATTTTCACTTCTAAGAAATACGTACACGTCATTGTGTTATGTATAGTTAATAGACGTCATCATGTTTGCATTATCTGACTTTGACAAAACTAAATAGTATGTTTTCTGCTGATTTTGCTCATGTCAAGATATTTGTTTTATGGTTTTTTTTTTCAATAGATTTGGATCAGCTGTGATGTCAACCAGTGGAAGAAAATCATGAAAATGTGTGCATAAATGACAAATTACTGCAATTCTTCTTTATAAAACATGTACACTTAGTGTCAATAGTGTTCATTAAAAGATTCAGCACTTACCTCCAATTGACAGTGTTCATCAAAATGTCAATACAAGTTTGTTTTTTTTTAAAAAGAATGCCAGTCTGCATTTATTGTACAGTAAAATGAAAACACAGTAAAAATCAGTACTTGCACACCTTATATATAAAAAAGAAACATGTAGTTTTTGTACAGTCTTATTTTTTCAAGCAGCTTCATCAGTCTGTCACGTCACAGTTGTGGCCAGGAGGAGGCGGCATTTAGTTTCTTTTTGAATATCCAAGGCTCTAACATAACATTTTGTCTGTTTGAATGTTTCAAGAACAGCCCAGAGCTTCAGTGCAAGTCTTTTTTTTCTTAAATAAAAACTGATGAAGCACTAGGAAACAAAGTATCTTCAGTCTCTCTTTTTGTTTTTTTAATCTTAGCACTAATAATGTCTTTGTTTATCAGGGAGTATTTTGGCTCCTGTTAGGACGGTGTGACTCCACACGGCAGTGTTGCAGTGTCTGGTTTTCCTGCTCTCTCTCATCAGTTCGTTTCAGTTAGACATTGCCAAACTACTCAAACAGTTGACAAAACCAAACAACCTTACGTCCCACGGCGGAGTAATTTGGCAGTGCTCATGGATGAAGAAACATTCGTTCAAGTCCTGGCAGAATGCTTCACTCTCGCCGAGGCTGCTGCTCAGTAACGCTTTGTCGTACAGATATCATTGTGTGATGTGACATAAAAACAAAAAAACAACAGTAAATTCACAACCCTCCGGTGTCACATCATTATTATTATCATCATGAGAAGCAAAAGACCTGTTACAAACATCAACGTCTAACCTTTTTAATGCACAGTATGTGGAAAACACAAGACATTCTTGGTTAGGCAGGTGTAACGGACCATTAAAAAAGCTGCTCTAAAATACTGTAATACGCACACACGCACACAAGAAAAAAAAAACAGATTTCATTTGTTTTGCATTTCTCATACGTACGTGGTTCATTAGGCTAAAATGTCCAATAGTCTCTGGCACAGAACTTACAGATCGACCAACACACGTAAAGCAAAACTGATCATTTCCACTTTCTCTTTAATTTCCCTCGTGTCTAAAAAAAAAAAAAAGGCTGCGTGCCTATGTCATGGAATGAGAGCGAGGCGGAGTCTAGCAGAAGTGAAGTGCATTCACTCTATTGTGTCTTTCACTCACTAAAGCCTGTTTTCTTTCAGGACACACACACCTCAGGCAGAGCTGAGCTCAGTTTACTGCTGCCACCTGCACACACATCGGCAGCTGCTGCTGCTGCTGCTGCTGCTGAAACGCTGTCGGACCTTTCCGGAGCCGCAGTCTGTCCTGCCATAGTTCTTCTGAAGAGACGCATGCTCATCTGCAGCAGCTCCGTGTCCACTACTGGTGTAGTGGGGTACTGCTTCGTTAGGCCCTGGGGAAGAAAGGAGAATTTGGAGATTTATTTTTAGAAAAAAAGAATAGAATAGTGAGAACCAAGCCTGGGACACGGATGCCAGCAGGAACACAAAAAAAAGTACATAATTGAATTGAATCACTGAACAAAGCCTTCACCTGATGAAATCTACATCTACATCTGCTTAAGTCTATGATGTCTTAAAAGTGTGTTCACCACTGCCTTTTCATCCTTTCTCACTCTGCACCAAACACCATAGAGAAAATCAGCAATTTCAGCCTACACAGGAGCTGCTGGTCTACTGCTGCCTCGTGTGGTCACTTTGTGTCACTGCGTTAAACCTAAATTAAGAATTTCTGACACCGAAGTCACAAAAATAACACATTAGAACTTAGTGAAGGAGACAGCAGTGGATCAACAACTGTGCTGTGTGCTGTGATGTTAAAATGACTGATTTTCTCTATGGGTGTGGGAGAGTGAGTGGTTTACCAACTTCAGTTTTCAGCTGAAAAAAAACTGTCCATTTGCAATAAACTAAAGTAGCAAACATATTCTTAAGATATAGCAGACAGTCAGGTGTAGATTTTATTGAGGAAGTCTTTTATTAAGTAGCTTAAATCTGTTTCCTGCTGAAATATATATATCCTCATATGAATTGCATACATAGTTAAACTGTCTTTTCCAACTGCCCTTTTGAGCCTTTTTCACTCTGCAGCAAAGTCCATAGAAAAAATCTGTGTTTTTAAACACAGTGAGGCTTTCTACATCATCTTATACGTGTATGTTCACGTCTTCATCTCACTGTTAAACAGACTTTTCCGACAGGAAACTGATAATATAAACCGCTCACTCTTCTAAACCAAAGTCCATAGAGAAAAATCAGCGTTTTTAAATCATTTTTGTTTGCTGTGTGTTTCTGCTGGCAGCCATGACGTCAGTGAGTGAGAGAACTGTTGCCTCAGGCTGGAGCTCAGTGACCGTACAAAACATCTACCTTATCGTTTTTCAACAGCTGACGTCGGATAGCGAAGTCCCTGCGAGCGCACAGGGCCTTGCAGCAGGGCCCGAGGTTGCTCAGTAGACTCGCCCTCTCCACGCGCCTGTTCAGCGCCGCCATGTTCAGCGCCCCGAGGTCGTGCTCGAACAGCTTATCGGCATCTGACGACACGGAGGCCAAGGGTGAATTTTTAGATAAAAAACAAACCAGATTTCATGCTGGCGTGACGTCAGAGCGCTCACTCACCTTTAGGGTCGTCCAGCTCCGACTTGCACACTTCTTTGACTTGCTCCAGGAGCTTCGGCCCGGCGAGTCTCTTTGAGACGCCCGCTCTGAGGAGCACGGCTCCAGGGGTGAAGCGCAGCAGCGCCGCGCCTGCCGCCCGGGGCTCCTGCTTCTGTTTGGGCATCAAGCTGGACCAGTCCACGTCAATCACATCCAGAGGACCTGTCGGGACGCAGCATTGGTAAAAAGGGGTTAGCTTTACTTTAGTGTTTTTAAGTCGGGCTAAAACTATTTATTTTAGTCAGAAAATGTTGTTCAGTTTCTCCGAAACATGGAGCAAGTGAAGGTATTTCCTGTTACCTGAGGTTTTTTCGTCCTCCTGCTGATCCTCTTTCTTCTGACTATCAGCCAGAATGACGTCCAGCTCGTCGTCACTGATCGGCTCATACTCTTCTCCGACAGACGTTACCGACTGGCCATCGTCGTCTTTGCCGTCGTCGTCTCCTACAAAACACACAAGACGCACAGGTTTCCTTTAAATCCACACTGGGAAACGCTGCTTTGATATCCTTTAAAGTGGACATATTATACCCTATTTCCCCCATTAAAACAGTTCCCTGGTGTCCTAATGAACATGTCAGTGACATGCTTTGGTCAAAATACCATAAGGATGAAGCATCATAGCAGTTCAATAACCCTGCTAAACCCGCCCCTTTCAGAACGCTCGGTTTTCGTGCATGGTCCCTTTATATGCAAATGAGACACAGGCAAACACACACCCACTTCTTCCAGGGGGTTTCTGATTTGTCCTCTTTACAGAGGACTCTTTACATTTCTCTCCACTAGTTCTGACAATATCAACATGGCAGCGTGCGCGGAAAACAGCGAGAGTGCCGTCACAGGAAGAGACGTCCTACATAAGGATCGAGCCGAACACTGGCGAACTGTAAACCAGCGGCGCGCAGCGATCTGAATAAACTGCGGCTGTATGTGACTGTATCAGACCGGTGACGGTATGCTCCGGAGCTGGCGATCAGTCACACACAACGCCAGTTTAGGAGCACAGTCAGTGCTGTCCCTATGTCTTTTTTACTGATTTTCACAGAGAGTGCAGCACCGCTGATCGCCGGCGGCAAGCTGCATAAACAGCTGCTGTATGTGACATTATCAGACTGAGTCTGTGCTCCGGTCATGGAGGACGTACTGAACAAATATTTTTAATTAGGACATGTCAGAATGGTCAGTTATGAGCTCTATATAACCTTTTCTTAACAATGTGTGTGTTTGTACGTCAGTGAAATACGTCCCCTGACTAAATACGGCGACCGCTGGCCGCAGTCTGATGTGAAGTGGTGCGAACACACGTTTGCTGACTTTATCCGGCACATTAGCTTCATATATAAAATCCTCTGTAAAACACAGTGCTCCACTGTGCAGCCACCAACAGCACACTTGTCCCTCCGCGTTGACATAATACCGCTCTTCCTCCCTCGCCTGCATTCTCGCAGGGACAAGGTGGAGCACTCGAAGTAAACGTACTGGTGGGGCAGTAACATTTGCGGTGAAATGTGCATGCTGCCGTCATAAGCGCAGGGAATTCAACATGGAGTGTTTTATCGCCTATACTTACACTAAGGGGGACCACGAAAACATGACAGAGTATTCTTTTTCAACACTTTGGCAACTAGTAGGGCCTCCAGAGTCCCAAATATAAGTATTAAAATGTTTAAAAAGTTGATTTTGCATAACGAGGGGATAATACGCTGATTAAGTGCAAAAGAAGACAACTGTGGGGAGTTTTTCATGATCAAATTATCGTAAAATAAGAAAATTCTTCATATTTCTTGGAAGTCACTTGATAATCGAGCTGTTGATGAATTTGTCGTTTATTTTTAGTTGTTTGGTGCAGAAAAAAAAACAGAATTACTCAGTCTTAATGATTTCTTTATATAAAACAAGCTGATTTCGTAATCCACAAGTAGTTGCAGCTCACCTTTTCACTTTAAAATGTTGTGTGAGAAAAACTCTTTATTTCTAAATCTTATCGCAATAACACGGTGAATTGCAGCCGTTCCTCTTACCGTCGATGCTGTCCGCCTTGTCCAGCTCCCGTTCCCGTTGCTCAGCGATGAGATGGTGGCTGTTGCTGGCCTTGTCCGTCTCTGGTGGACCAAAGGCTGCTCTGGGCAGCAGAGGCTCATAGTCGCCCCTGTCCAGCCTCATCATGTCTCCCCGTCCCAGACCTCTGAGGTCCCCGTGCGGCGGCAGCTCCATCATCATCATCATCCTCTCCCGGTCTCGATCGCCGCCTCGGTCGCCTCTGCCGTCTCTCTCTCGCTCACGCTCGTGCTGCTGTAGCAGAGCGTCGGGGAGTAAGCGCTCCCTGTCTCGGATGTCTCGCTCCCTCAGCAGAGGTTCGCGTCCAGGACGCAAGAGCAGCGGCTCCCGTCCTCTGCCGGTCCACTCTCTGCTCTCAGGCTCCCAGTCTCTTTGCTGTTGCTGCAGCGGCTGTTGGTGAATCAGCGGTGGCTGTTGCTGTTGTTGTTGTTGTTGTTGTTGTTGCTGCTGCTTGCTGCTGCTGTTGTTGTTGCTGCTGCTGTTGTTGCTGTGGTGGTGGCGGCGGCTGCTGCTGCTGCTGTTGTTGTTGTTGTTGTTGTTGAGGTCTAAGGTCCTTTCTGTCTCGTTCTCGCTCAAACGGCTCCCGCTCCCGGCTGTCGTAGGAGCCGGCGCGTGACCTGGACCGGGTCTGTCGCTCCGAGTCTGGAGAGCTGCGTCTGGAGCTGTGGCTGCGGGAATCTTGGCGGTCTGTGAGAGACAGAGACACGTCAGGGCTTTTTCAAAAGGGATAGTTGAGGGTTTTTCACATGTTTCTGGAAGAATCTGTGTATTAGGGAAGTGTTCCAACTTCTGCCATGACATTATTTTCTTATTTGTTGTATTTATTTCTATTTTGCTCTCATATTTATTAGTTTTTGTGCTCATATTTTGCACCAAACAGAACAAATTCCTGGTGCTGAACCTGATTCTGATGATACATTTATAAAATAAACAATATGCTGTAATTACCTGTATATGCTTAAATTATACACAGTTTTCTTTGCGAGAGCCTGCTGACACCTGGTGGTCGGAGGGTTAAGTGCAACACAAGACCACAGTCAGAAAGCCACTGTAAAGAATGTTTCCTTACAGCGTTCACAAATCTGGGATCGTTTGTATATTGAATTTGGTTCTGAATAAGTCGTTTTGGGCTGCAACGATTAATCGATCACTCAATTAATCGTCAACTGATTTTATAATCGATTCATCGATTTGAATGTTTGTTTTTACACGATCAAAACAAAGTTCTCTGATTTTTCAGAGTCTTAAATGTGAATATTTTCTGGTTTCTGTGTGAAGGAACTTCAAAGATGTCAAATGAATCAATAAATGCATCAGAAAGACTAAATTATGGAATTTTATTTTAAATACTGAAAAGTTCCGACATACTAATAATGGCTTTTGAAAGAAAAGTTTTGTATTTACCTGATGACGTGCTGCGGCTGGGCTCTCCTCTCCTCAGCTGGTCAATTCGAGACTTCCTCTCGGCCACGGGAGGTTCGCTCACCGCCGGCCTCTCCCTCTCCCGCTCCCTCTCTCGTTCTCGCTCTCTGTCGCGGGAGTTGTTGCCCTGCAGTCGTCCCCGGCGGGACCGCGGCCCCTGCGGGTCTTCTCTGTGGGCCGACTCGTTGGAGGGCGAGCGCAGGCGCCGGGACGACGTGCGGCTTTGGTTGCTGCCCATGCTGCTGCTGCGCGTCTGATCTGGAGGAGGTTTGCGCAGCAGCGGCTGCGACATGAGCGGCTGGGGAGTGAGAGTCTGCAGCAGCAGTGGAGGATCCTGGGGCAGCAGGGGAGCAATGGCCGGGGGATTGCACCGCTCTCTGTCCCGACACAGCCTCAGACCTCCACTTCTCCTGAGAGGCTCAGCAGGAGCCGGAGGAGGTTGCGTTTCCAGAGCAGCTGCTGCTGCTGCTGCTCCTCCTCCTCCTCGGCCTGTGACCTCCTCGTCTGACCAGTCACTGAAGTTGTCCACTTTGGACTGCGGAGACGGCTCAGCATTGCCTGCAGTGCCGCGGTGATCGGGCCTCAGGGAGGGCGGTGGCGTGCGGGGGCCTCTCTTTCTCTTACTGTGGGGCTGATGAGCTGCCGTTTCCTCCTCAGATACGTCAGATTCTGGTCCTCGCGACCATTTCCTCTTTCGTTCCAGCACCTTCTTCTTGCCTACCTTCCTGGGCGAGTGCAGCGGTGGAGGAGCCTCTGCAGAAGCAACAGCTGCAGGCTCGGGGTTGAAACGTTCTCCTGCAGCAGCGGTGTTGCCAGTGCCAGCCTCCTCTTCTTTGCGACCTTTCTTCAGCCCCTTCCGTTGCGACTTTGTCTTCTTCTTTCCTTCCTCGTGGAACTGAGCACTGGCATCTCTGTCTTCACTGCCACTGGTGAGGGCTGGAGGAGGAGGCGGCGGCGGCGGCGTTGATTCCCTCTGCTCTCTACCTCGGCTACGGGAGTCAGACAGCGCGTCAGAGGGATGTTCTCCCCGTCTATCGCCTCCTCGGTTACGTTCCGCGCGGGGCTCAGGCTCCTCGTGGCGGCTGCGTGACTCCCATTTGTCCCCGCCTCCTCTGCGCTCCTCGTCCTTCCAGTGACCAAGCTTCTCTTCAGACGGAGCAGCGCGTGGAGGAGAACGCAGCAGGGGCTCCTGGGGTCGAACCACCTGACTCAGCAGACGATGCTTGTCACCACCTGCACATGGAACAGTCCAGTATTATGACACTTACACACGCACACACACGGTTTACCAAATAAAATCTACACCAAAGTCCAGAGAGAAAAGCAGGGATTTTAACATCACCGCACACAGAAGTTGTCGATCCACTGCTGCCTCCATCACTAAGTTCAAATGTCTTCTATGATTTCGGCGTTTGAAAATCTTCATTAAAGTGAACTTCAGTGACACAAAGTGACCACACGAGGCAGCAGTGGACCAGCAGCTCCTGTGTCCCCGTGAGCTAAAATCACTGATTTTCTCTATGGGGTTTGGTGTGGTTTACAAACTTCAGTTTCCTGTTGAAAAAGTCTGTCCTACATATTCTTAAGATATCACAGACTTAATCTGATGTAGATTTAAGTTGGTAAATCTTGTTAAGGTGGATTAAATCTTGCTTAAGTGGATAAAATCTGGTTTTCCTTGTGTAAAACTGATGCATGGGACTCACAGATTTTACGTCACAGCACACAGGAGTTGTCGCATCAGTAAGTTCAAACATGTCACTGTGTGGCTTCGGTGTTTGAAATCCTACTTTTTTTTACTGGAATATGTAAAAAATAAAAACAAGACATGCAGGAAAACGCTGTTTCTAAGTTACACCAGAGGAACATTCAACAGTGCATTCCCCATCAAACAGGAGAGGTATCCCTACTGTCAGATGGAGGCGGACACACTGGGCTGGGGAGAAGGGGCTGTGGGTGGAGCTTGGCCTGCCCTCGGCCAATCGGGCGCTCACTTTTGTCGTCTCCACTGTTGTACCCGTCGCTGTCCGCCGGACTGAGGTCCCGCGTTGCTCGCTTGGGCGAGGCGCGGGGACTCGGGCTGCTCTCCTGCCGGGGCCTTTTACGACTGAGGGACGATAAAAGAGGAGACGCTGGTCACGTGTCCAGATTTCTTGGATTTATAAATCTTTAAAATTTTAAAGCAGATTTTTTTAGCTTTGATAACATTGACCCTCACCTTGTCTTGCGATCGTCCCGTGTGTCTCGGACTGACCGGTCGTCTCTGGTGTCGTCCCTCCTCTCCCGGCGTTCCTCCCGCCCTCTCTCCCGCTGCTCCCTCTCTTCCCACTCCCGCTGCCTCTCTCGCTCCCGCTGCTCCCTCTCTCTCTCCCTCTCTCGCTCCTTGCGCTCCCTCTCTCGTTCCCGCTCCTCCCTCTCCCGCTCCCTGTCTCTCTCCCTCTCTGTTCCGCTCTCTCTCCCTGGCCCTCTCCCTCTCCTTCTCCTTCTCCTTCTCGCTCCTTTTCCCGCTCCCTCTCTCGCTCCCTCTCCTTCTCTTTCTCCTTCTCCCTCTCCCGCTCTCTTTCCCTCTCCCGCTCCCTCTCTCGCTCCCGGTCACGGGTTCGCTCGTCTCGTCTGTCCTCCCCTCGGTCTGTCCTGCGCTCGTCCCTCCTCTCCTCCCTCTCAGACTCCTCTGACCTCCCCTGGTGTCTGCTGGGTGAAGCCGCTCTCTGATCTGGGAAAACAAAGAATTACAATTTTAAAATAAAACAATCACGACAATCACATATACTGTTTTTTTTTTTTTTTTTGGTCTCAAAGCCAAATCCCACCTCTGTCTCGGTTGTCTCTGCGATCCCGCTCTCCATGTCCTCCTCTCCTGTCGTAGGATGAGTCTCGGACCTGCTCTCTCCGGTCGCTGTCATAGCGGTCTCGGTCCGAGCCTCTGTCGGAGCTCCTTTCGTTGGCGCTGCTCCTCTCGGCGCTGCGCTCGCGCACCGCACTGCTCCGCGCCTCCCAGCTGTCGTGAGCACTCTCCAGCTGCGAACCTCGCGAGTTTCTGGTCGAGCCTGAAATAAGAAGAAGAACACATGAGTATAAAGTCAGCGTTACAGAATAATAAACTATTGTAATAATATGGTGTGTTTTGTCCGGGACTATCGTGCCTTTGTCAGACGTCTCATTCGCACGTCCTCTGCCTCGTCCGTTCCTCTCGGCTCTGTCCGTCCTGTTCTCCGTGCGTCCTTCAGCTCTCCCTCCGTCATCGCGTCCATGACCTCTCCCATAACTCCTGTCGTCCTGAGTGGTCTCCTCCTTCCTGTAGGTGTCTGTCCTCTCCCTCTCACGCTCCTTCTCTCGCTCTCGGTCCTTGTCCCTCTCCTTCTCTCGCTCCCGCTCCCGGTCGCGCTCTCGGTCGCGACGCTCCAGGGACTCTCGACTGGACCGTGTCTCCGTCCTGCTCTCCCTGGAGTCCTTCGCGTCTCTGCTGTCTCTGTGGTCGCGGGACTCTCGGGTCGTCTCCCGTCCACGCTCGCGAACGTCTCGTCGCTCGCGAGCCTCTTTGGCGTCTCTGTCGTCGCGGGTGTCTCGTGAGGACATCTGCTCAGAGTCATAGTCCCGGTCGTCACGGACAGCGTCTTTCTCTCGCTTGCTTCTGCTGTCTGTTTGAAAAAGACAAGTTATTTTAAAATTTAAAAAGCTTACTTAAAAAATAAGAGATCTGGCGCAGACGAAAACAAAGATACCATCTCTGCGCTCATGTTTGCGCTCCTGAGCGGGCGGACTCCTCTCTCTGTCCCCTCGACTCCTCTCGCGTCCCCTGGAGTGGTGCCGGCCCGGGCTGGACCGGTCAGATCGACGGTGAGGCGATGAGGTGTCGTGCAGGGTCAGAGGTGACCTGGAGCGGCGGGAGCTCTGAGGCGATGAGGCAGAGGCCGTGGCTGCCATAGAGCTGCGATGGTAGGGTGGGGAGGAAGAGCGACGCCGCCGCGGGGAGGGAGAGTGTCGCTGGGCGGACGAGCCGGAGTGGGAGGACGGGGAGTGGTGGCGGGGAGGAGTCGGCGTGTGCTGGTGACGCAGAGGAGACGGAGACCTGCAGTGAGTAAAGAAGTTAGCAACAGTGCACAATATTAATCCAAACTGTAATAAAAAGCTACAAATGTAAGTTAATCGTGGTGAATTTCATTCATATTTATGATCTTAAAGAGTGACTTAAAAACACTTTCTAGTTCACCATCATGAGTGAGTTATGCTGAAGTACCACAAGGGGTCATTCCAGTATAGCCTTATTGATAATTATTGTCAAAATAATGAAGTCATTGATTAATAATCAATTAATCGTTGCAGCCTCAAACCTTATGAACAACATTTTGAAACATTTTTGGAAACAAACTTGACTTTTTGCAACATGAATCTGTTTAATCTCATCCTTATTTGCGCACTTTTTCTAATATATTACCAAATGAGGGCTTCATATAATTACGTTAGAACTTTTACAGCATATTTAATTTCATTTATCAAAAACATCACGAATGCCACTGATTTTTATCAGGATAATCGTGTTTGCTCACCTGCGAGGAGGAGAAACCAGCACAGAGGTTTTATGAGAGGAAGATTTTGGAGAGGTGGATTTCTTCCTTGCTGAGGGTGAAGCGCCTCTGGATGGAGATGACACGCTACCAGAACGCTCTTCTGATGTCACCGACGACCGCTTGGCTTTGTGGGAACTGTCTGATCTGTCCCTGTTACATAAAATAAAAGATGATGAGGTTTAAAAGGTGAAGTTGCAAACAGAGGACAAAGTGAAAGAGGTGAAAGGTGGACGGCGTACCGGCGTTTCTCCTTCTTCTCTTTGTGTTTCTCTGCATCTCGTCCACGATCCTTTGCTTCCTTCTGCTTCTCCTCAGACTTCTCCTTGTTTTTGTGTTTGCCTTTGTGTTTCTTCCCCATCACAGGGAGGTCCAGAGGGACCGGTGGAGGAGGACTGGGAGTCCGCGGCCCTTTCTTTTTACCATGGCTGCCCTTTGAAGACCTGGTCGTTTCAGACACAGGTGAGGATATGAGCGCCTTCTTCTCTTTCTTGCCAGAGCCGGGCCCTTTGGTGCCACTTTTGTGTTTCGGGGAGCCGCCCGACTTCCTTGGCGAGGGGGAATCTTTGGAGCTCAACTGCTCTGGGGAGGCCTAAAAAGAACAGACATTAAAGATTCAGCGAAACACTCAAAAGGAAACAGGATCAAAGTCAACTCATGCCGTTACTCACTTTTGGCAAGGCGGTGGTTCTCGTTTTACTCGGGGTCTCGTCTTTCTTGATGACAATCTCCTCCCTCTTGTCCAGGTTCTCCTGCTCGAGTTTCAGCAGCTCACGCTGAATCTTCTGACGCTTCATTTCCAGGGATAATTCGTAGTCGTAGTCACCGATATCGGAGTCTGAGAGTCAAGCAATGACATGAAAAAAACACCAGAAATAAAAAAAGAAAAGCAATCACTTGTGTTCATTTGGTTACAGCAAATAATAATAAAAAAAAAACAAGCAACGGAACCTTCGCGGTTGGCTTCCCACTCTGTGGGCTCTTCTTCACTGGCTGGAGTTCGCTCTTTTGTGATCTTTATGTCCTCCTTCTCCCTGTGTCGGCCTCTGGAGGAGTCTCTCTGCTGTGGATCAGACACCAATGAAAGAATGACACCAAGGTGCATCATGTGCTTCCTCTTATTTCACAGCGACTTGAAACTATGATGCTTTCACGTTATAAAACCATGTCACGGCAGTTTCACGCAGCCGCACTAAATTCATGGAAAACAACGTGACTGATATACAGCTGTGACTGATTATACAGCTCGAGTAGTGCTCGAGCTGTATAATAAAAAAAGGAAGAGAGAGAGCTGGAGCACAGGACTCACTCTTGTTGTGGGGGATGTGGGCTCGTCTAAGTCTCTCTTCACGTTTTCTGAGTCAACATCTTGTCTTTTATTCTTCATCCTCTCCCGCAGATCACCTGTGGGTCTCTCGGTTGACCTGCCACACATTAAATACAGACATGCATGGATGAGGCTGCTGTTTCCAAGCTTCTGTTTGGAACATTCCAATGAACATGACACAGACATGGCATTCTTACCGACTGAAGCTAAATCCTTTGCCTCGCGGCTGACTTCCATGTGTGTAGCGACAAGTGTTGCCGTAACTGCAATTACCAGTCTTCAACCAATTTCTACAGTGACTCTGAAAAACAAGTACAAGAGGATTCAGTAGAAAGTTCAAAACAAGGAGGCGATAACGTCCATTTAAAAGAGTGGTTCAGCAGCGTGAGGGGGACACGTACATCTGCAGCATTACTCCCAGTGCTGGGACCAAGTCTTTCAAACACACTGGGCCTGCGGGAGGGGGCGGCGGGGTTGCTGGTGCTGCTGGTCGTGGTGCTGCTGCTGCTGCTGTCAGATATGGTTTTTGAATTCTCCACTGTTACCTTCCGCCTGATCTTGGACATTCTGCAGGACTGGAGACATGACAAACAGCCGCTTCAGATCAGGAAATGTCTCTGGGGATAAATGTGTATATTGGCAACATTCTGAGCCACAATGTCCTCATTTTCATATTACAACAACCATATGTGTGTATAGAATAAAACGTAGACGAGAAACAGCACCATTATCCTCATCATTTTTTCCCTGCTGCGTATTTTAAGAACTTAAAACTACACTTGCTATAACTTTATTTTACAGACTTTTTTCTTACCAGTGACTATAACACCCAAACCATTCACATGCTAATTAGACAGTTATGTATGGATATAGCAAAAAATAAAGAAATAAAGCATGTGTATTTACATAACTGTACACTGCATGTGTATTTTTACATTCAAAAAAACAAATTCTGCATAATTACTGTCATTGCCTGATGGAAGCAATACAAAGTGACTGAAAATGAGTAATTTATAATGCATGGACTTAAAGACATTTTCTTAAAGACAAATTACAGAATTTAAACAGCCACATTTAGGATTTTTGCAGTACTGTAAAATTAGGTTCTCAATCATTTCCAGCAACAGACACTTTTAAGACCAGAACAACTGTGACTACATAAACAGTGGCAATCATTCACTGTATAGATTTAGAGAAATGAAGGATTAAATGTATCTCATCTATACATTTAAATTACCTTACAGCAACTAGCATGCTGTTAGACAAAGTATCTAGCCAATTACACAAAATTAACGCCACCGTTCATATCTTAATGCATATATAAATCATATGAAATGTATATATGTAGTTAGTTAATGACTAATTTGACGTATTTTGCGTTCCCCATGCTTAAAAAGCAAGTGAATGGATGCTAATGCTAGCAGCGTCATGTTTTTCTGCGCGAGCGCGAGGCCTCGTGTCCACGGGACACTGGGAGTTAAAAAAAACCCGCGGTCTCACCCAGGATATGGATTCGGTGTCGCATCTACTGAAGTCCAGTTAGCGGATCCAAGCACCTGTCGAGAAAATAAAACTATGCTTATTGTTGTTGTTTAAATTCAAAGGCAGAAACTGCCCCGGCTGCGTTCATAGTGGCGGAGGCAGCGCGTCATCAACTTCTTCTTCGCTGTGTTTTTTTTACCGCAGCTTTCAGCTCCAGGAAGCTGCCGTACCGGTGACCGCCGGCAGGGAGCAGAACCAGGCACAATTTACCAAGTAGGACGTCGACAAATCTTTTTTTTAAAAAAACATTTTGTTCGTCTTTAATGTTCGTGAATGAACAGACTTCCGTGGACATGATGTAGGTGAAGGAAACAGAGGTGACCGGTGGTGGTGCAGGACGTGTGTGAGGACAGTGAGACACTGGTGAAGGTGGGATTACATCAGGGATTAGGTCTGTTTGCACTGGAGATGTTGACAGACGAGGACAGGCAGGAGTCTCTGTGGACTGTGCTGTTGTTTGCAGATGTCTGTAGGGGGGACAGGTCCTAACCCAGGATTTGAACCTGCAATTTTAGACCTTCTTCGCTGTGCGTGTTTTTTGGTGTAGAGCAGGGTGCTGCAGTACCACTGACCGCCAACAGAGAGCACACTTAGGGACCGACGGTAACTTTCCATTTGATTAGGGGATTGAAAAAAAGAAAATATGTTTTTGGTCATTTTTTTTAATGTTATTAATGATTAAGAAAAATTATTAAAGGTTTGTATAAAATGCTGCCATGTGCGTCATTGAGTAATATTTGTTTTTACTGATTTGTTATTAAATTAAAACACATTTATACCTTTTAACTTTTGTATTTGAATATTTTTGAATTACAGAGCGACTTTTATATTTATTTTGTTACCTAAAGACATTTTTAAAAAAAATATCCAATAATCTCACTGTTTCATGGGCTGGAGGTAAAAAGAAGACGTATGTATTTAGTGCATATTATATTTTAAACTTTTGTAATTTCTAAAATCCTATGAGATGAATTTCAAATTAAAGTTTGAACATGAACACAAATTCTCACAGTAAAACACTTCTACTTAATAAACTTTAGATTTTATCTGGAACTTATGAATGTTTTTATTTCCACAAAAATGTTCCTCCATCCATTTTTTATTTGCAATCATAAATGTATACACAAATATTCCAAAACATACTGCGACACATTTGTTGAAAGTTCAAGAAACTTAAAAAAAAAAAAAGCTATATTAAAAGCATATTTTTTTACAATTACAGCAACAATTATTTTGCTCAGGATAACTGTGACTGTGGGCTTTATTCACAAAAACGACTCATCGTCATATTGAACTGAACTGATCCTCAGGCTGCAGAAGAAGCTGGGGTCTTCTCGATGACCTTCATGGCGATGGTCTTCACCGCGATCAGAGCCTCGTTGCACGCTTTGGAAATGTGTGACGGCGGCAGGAGGAAGCCGTAACGGCCACGGTCCTGGAGTTCAAAGGTGAAGGAGTATTTGATGCCCAGGTTGTAGGCCCAGTCATCAGAACCTCCCGGAGCCAGGTCTGGAGAGCAGACCAGGACAGTTTGAAGTCAATAAGCCAGGAATCTGTAACCTCTAGTATCAGCAGAGCCACCTTTGACCTCTGCACCCAAATATAATTCACCTGAAACCCATAAACTAACCCATACAATGAAGATAACATCTCATATAAAGTTTTATATATAAATATAAGAACTAAGGTTTGTTACATTTAAGAAATTAAGGAACTATGAAAGAGAAAACAGTTGAAAATTGTTTTAATAGTAAAAATATGTTGATAAAGTGACAAAAATATCACTTTTATTTCTAAACATGTTACAAAATGGTGAAATGTAAAAAGAAAAAATTGATACAGTGACAAAATATTTCTTTTTTAAACAGAAAAATTATAGAAAAATGCTGTACTGTTACAAAATATGCATCTTAAGTGACACAACTTTACTTTTGTTATGTAAAAAAGTTACAGATTGTTGTTCTACTTGTTCTCTGTCGTAATTTTTCTATCAGTTTAATTTGCTCGAGTGGCTCAATTATCATGACTGTAGCCTGTTTTGCTCGTGGAAACAGATCTTTTTCAAACTAAGGGCCCCACACAGCATCTTTGTTTGGGGCCCCGTCAAAGCGAGACGCGGCCCTGTGAATGACCAATCAAAAATCAAAGCTTACTCACATATGGTCTTTGCTCCAGCTCCATATTTGTAGTGATTCCTGTAATGTCTCTGGATTTTTTGTGCAGCTTCTTTGGCGATTTCCAGCTTTTAAAAAACAACAGCACATTTATTTACATGAGCACGTATAAGGACCAAAGCATTGACCTTTGACCTCCAGTCTGAAGCACTGACCAGGTCGTCATGGTTCTCCGCCTGCTCCGTGGTGCACGAGAACGGGAAGAGCAGCATCTGAGAGTAAGAGTGGATGCTGAGGTAGAGCTGAATGGAATTTTTGTGACTGCGGAGGAAGTTGGCCACGGCCTCGGTCTCCGGCTCTGACTCAGGGAAAGCACCGCAGTAGATTTCACTGCAGGGATTATGGGATGCTCCCTCGGCTGTGGAGAACAAGAGACAAAAAAAGCTGTTCCTCAAACTCACCACGAGATAATTCTCCTCATCGTATTGATTGTCAAACACAACAGTGAAGAAATAATGGTCAAAATATGCTTCATAACAGGTTTTTTCTGTAATCTACCATGGTTTACTTCATATCTGTGTGTACAAATACAGGTTAAGACACTTTCATGCAACAAAATGTTGTAATAATACAAAAACATGTTGATAAAGGGACAAAATATCACTTTCGTTAAAAGAAAATTACAAAAATGCTGTAAAGTTTCAGAAAATATGTCGCTAAAGTGACAAAACATCACTTTTCTAACTGAGAAATGATAGAAAAATGGTGAAATGTTACAAAATATGCAGCTTAAGTGAAAAACTATACATTTGTTACTAAAAAAGTTACAAAATGCTGTAATGTTACAAAACATGTTAATAAAGTGAAAATAATCACTTGAATCAGTTCCCAAAGAATTTTACAAAATGTAGTAATAATACAAAAACATGTCACTAAGGAGACAAAATATGATTTTTGTCAGTGAAAAATGATAGAAAAATTGTGACATAGTATAAAATATGTTGCTTGAGTGACAAAACTTTAATTTTGTCACCAAAAACTGTTAATAAAGTGTAAAACATGTAAATAAAGTGAGAATAATCACTAAAAATGTAGTAATATTCCATAAAAATGTTGTAAAATTTACAAAATATTACTAGTTATAGTACAAAATGTAGTAAAAAGTGTAAACCAATCATCTTAAATGAGATCATTATTAATCAGGAAAGGTGGCCAGTGGTGCATTGTGGGAAATGAGACCTACTGCACCAGTTGGCATCAAAGTTCCTGTTGAGGTCAACTCCGACGCACGAGCTGCTCCTGCTGAACGAGCGGTTCTTCCTCCACATCCTGTTCTGGAGACACGTCAGAGCGACCAATCAGAGGACGGGGAAACAGAAGCCACGCCTCCTTTTTTTTTTTTTAAAACGCGCATGTTCTCACCGTTGTCCATGTGAAGTGATATCCATCAGGGTTCAGGACGGGCAGGACGTAGACGTCCATGTTGTCCAGGATGTTGGTGACGTCCTGGTTTCGTCCGTAAAACGACAAAAACTGCAGGAGGACAGAAGAAAAATCGCAGTTTTTTTACGACTTTACGATGTTTTAAATGTCGTAAGCGCGACGTACTCACGTTCTGTACGAACCACAAACAGAAAGCGGGAGAGATCCACTCTCTGGCATGGATCCCACAGTCGATCCACATGGCTTTCTTGTTTGATCTGGTGTTTACAGATAACTGAGAGAACAAAAATCAGCAGGAGTTCCCAAACACTGGTTCGGGGCCCTCACATGGTTCATGAGCTTCCCGCCAAACAAATTTGCAGAACTTTTAATTAAGATTTATTTGCCGAAGTTTTAAATAACATGTCTAAAGTATTATAATGTTACAAAAATGTTGTCAAACCTGAACTGGCCCTTTAAGTTGAAGTGAATGTAAATGACGAACTGTACCTTTAAAACGTAGAGTGGTCTTTTTTCAAATGAGGAGCCGATGAGAACGGCTTTGACTCTGCTGGGGTTGTCCTGTGTGGTCCTGTTGATCCAGTAATAGATCTACAATAGAGACAACACATCTACTGTAATACAGTATATATACTGTATATATGTATATGATACAATGACAAAATATTACTTTTGTTACCAAACAATGTTTGAGAAATAGGATGCCATTTTGTGCCTCTCGTTTTGTGGTCTTTCAAAATAACTCACACTGCTTTTCGTAGACTTGCAATAATTCTGTGAAGTCGTGACTCGGAGTGACATCACCTGCCCGAGTTCACTGCGTTCCAGAGAGAAGTCGCAAAAAAAAACAAATGTTTCCTGGGCTACACATAGTTAGCTAGTGTTAGCTAACTGCGCGCTACACAAACAGCGTAGCAACATGTCTACGGTTAGAAATTGTACACTACTATGAGTACGACTGATTTAACACAAAATAAATACGACACACGTGTTTTTTTTTTGTTTTTTTTAAACAAAAAAGTAAAAGTAGCAGTGTTTTTTTATGGTGGCAGCCATCTTGGAGTGCTAACTCGTGCTACTTGAAGTTTCCCAGTTGGAAATCCGAGTTCAGAGTGTGGAAATCCGGAACTTTACTTAAGTACTTTAAGTACTTTAGGCGAGGGCCTTGCTTTACAGGGGCGGCCATTTTGTGCCTCTCGTTTTGTGGACAGGTGGTGATTAACGATGTGTTTTGTGTTCAACACGTACGTCCTCCAGGCTGTGATATCTCTCGTAGAAGGTGGAGCCGCTTCGAGGATCCGTGGAGTCGTTTTTCGTCTGCATTTCAATCAACTCGTTTGCGTTGTCCAGTAAAACTCTAAAAAACAACAACAATAGAAGAAGAAGAGTAAAGAGACGGCACAGAGACACTGTGTACGATCGCAGCACAGAGTGTGTTTTCATACTCGTGAGTTACGTTGTGTCTCAGCAGCAGCTCACTGACGACCTGTGAACTTGTGGCGGGGACAAACAGATGGACGTCTGTCTCTGCTCTGATGAACTCAGGTGAAGCCGGCTGCCATAAAGCCATCTGTGAGGATGACGCTCAGAATCAGGAGAGTTTAAATAAAAAACATCATTTACATCATTTACGTCATTGTCTTTACCTCATGTTGAGTGGACACATTCTTCACGACGTCCACCTGGTCCTGTGTCGTCGGGGTGATGGACAGAACCTGGTCACTGTAAACAAAGTAAACAACAGAACCAGCGCAATAAATGTCAACAAGGACAGATAAGAGCGAGTGTGCGTTTGGTAATGTGACTCATGTTTGGCTTTTTTAACACTTTTATTTGGACTTTTTTGTAAAGACAGTACTGTTTGGTAATGTTAGTAACAACTTTTTGAAAATGTACTTAAAAAAAGAAACAGTTTTTTGTAAAGTAAGTAATAGTTTGTAATATTTGTAACATGTTTTTGAAAATGTATTAAATGTTTTAACACTTTTGTGAAGAAAGCACTTTTTGGATAAAGTTAGTAACATGTTTTTGAAATCTTTCAACATTTAAATAATATTTACATGTTTTGTAAAATAAGTAAAAAAAATTGTTAATGAAAGTAACATTTTTGAAAATGTACAACATTTAAAACACTTTTTTGAAAAGAAAGGGCTTTTTGTTGTTAAGTAAGTAAGTACATTTTATTTTGCCAATGTTAGTAATCTGATTTTACAAGTCATTTTTTGGTAATGATTTTGTAAAGTAAGTCATTTTTGGAATGATAAGTAACATGTTTTTAAAAATTCACAACGTTAGTAACATGTTTTTGTATCACACATTTTATAATACATTTTTTTAGCAACACAACTTTTTGGAACATCCATTCACTCGTTTTCTCTGTATACACGAGTTTTCAGGAAATGTGGACAAATATATACACACACACATATATACAGTTTACAAGAACTGGTCTATGTTTGCATCAATGAGTTATAACCCATGTAACACAGTAAATACAGAGTAAATACACACTGTGTTTCCCATTTAAATGAAATAAACCCACTTACTGTGTTTCAGTGCAGAATCCTTTGTTGAAACTTAAGAAAACAAACAGTGTGAAAAGAGTCTTCATGATGTCAGAATCTGAACTGGAAATAACAGAGAGCAGAGAAGAACAAGCGAGACACTATTGATCCACACAAACACACTGTTTATTCACAAGTTAAACTTTACAACGAGGGCAGAGATCAGCCAACATGGCTTTTTTCAACCACAGGTAACACTCAAAGTTTTTTTTACCTTTTAAAACAGTAAAAATTAAATAAGTCATTAATTTCCGTTCCTTCTTTGTGTTCAGATTCTATAACTGTACAATCACAAAGACGTTAATGATTTTGTGTGATAGAATCGACAAATAAATGCCACTTTTCGCCTTTTAAGAAGCTGAAAACATCTGGTGTAGTTATACCTCCCCGCCGCTAGAGACCTAACCCAAGAGCAGGGGAACGTTAGAGGAGGAGCACGGAGTTGAAAAGTGACGACGGTGACGATGATGATGTTGAATTTCAGTTCTGTCAAAATGTCGGGTCACGATCAACTGGCTCACTGTCTGTGTGAACTAACGAGGTAACGTAATCCCATTTAACTTTACGTGTATGTGTTTGCAATCAAAATAACATTAAATCATTAAAACGGCGATTGTTTAATCCGCTCGTGCGTGTGGCACTTCCGGTTTAATACGAACGATATATCATGTTTAGCTCAGTGTTAGCCTTTAAAAACCTAACTTTACATTCAGCCAAATGTTATTTTTTAAAATTGAATATGATTTATTTAGTCATGTATTGCGTCGTCAACACCATTATGCACTAAACGGCCATTTTATCAGGTGCCTTGTGTACCTAATAAAGTGGATATAAATGATAATAACTGTGCAGTTTGCTTTATCATTTCAATTCTTCTTATTATTACTCTCCATAGTTGCTGTCTCCTATATTTACGATTAAAAAAATACCGTGTATAATATACTATTTCAGGTTTTTACTGATTGTTATACTTTAAAAAACAAAGTATTTCTGAACACGGACGTTAACGTACAAATTAAAGGCTGAAATACATAGAAATAACTCAACTGCAATACCTGGTAATATTTGGATATTTTTATGATATATTTGTAGTTATTCTCTTTTAAATACACGTTAGTGTCACAGTTATGTAGTAGGAGCTTCAAAAGTCTTGGTTTAATTCAGTCTTAAATCATTTCTTATTCGTTGCAAAAGAAATATATATATATAAAGGGAAACAAATGTAAGTGCATTTTTTTGGTTAATTTCATTGTCTCTAAAGACTTTAAATGTATTCAAGAAAGACAGAAATTTGGGGGTGGATTTAAAAATTCAGATTTTTGTGTATGAAAAGATTAACTAAACTTAAAATCACAAGATGAATGAGATGTTTTTTACTTTTACTTTTCTAATTTAAGCTGAATTAATAATGGGTAATTAATTTTGTGACAAAACCCCTGAGCCCCTCCACCCCTGGGGGTGAAAGACATCATGGTCGCAAGTTCGACTCCACCCCTGGCTGATTGTACTCAATTCCATTGTAAGTCGCTTTGGATAAAAGCGTCTGCTAAATGACATGTAATGTAATGTAATAATACTTAATTTATTTAAATATTAGTTATACAAAAAGCTGGAATTATCTTTAATAATTTAAATGTAAAAGTTGTACTTAAGAGGAGAACATGATGGTCATAATTTTTTTTTTTTTATTTACATTTTTTCTTGTAAATAGACTTTATTTGATCATTTGTCTGTGTTGTCCTGTTCCAGGTTGTTGTGGAAGTTGCTGCTGCCTTTGCTCCTCGTGTGTGTGCTGCTGATCGCGGTCTTGGTCCTGCTGGTGCTCGTCGTGCGCCTGTGGCTGCAGAGCAACAGGAATGCACGCCGCGCTGCTGACGGCCGCCCCACCGTGGCGTTCTTCCACCCGTACTGCAACGCCGGTGGCGGAGGAGAGAGGGTTCTGTGGTGCGCCATCAGAGCTCTGCAGAACAGATACCCCGACGTCAACTTTGTGGTCTACACTGGCGACCAGGGCGTGACGGGGGAGCAGATTCTGGACGGGGCACGGCGTCGCTTCAACATCGCTCTGCCGCGGCCCGTCCACTTTGTGTTCCTGAGGCACCGCCTGCTGGTGGAGCCCAGCCTGTTCCCACACTTCACGCTGCTGGGACAGAGCATGGGATCCGTCTTCCTGGGCTGGGAGGCACTGACGGAGTTCGTCCCAGACATTTACATCGACTCCATGGGCTACGCCTTCACTCTGCCGCTGTTCCGGTACCTGGGCGGCTGCAGCGTGGGCAGCTACGTCCACTACCCGACCATCAGTACAGACATGCTGACTGTAGTCAGAGAGAGGAACCCCAGGTAAACAAGCACTCATGTATTCATTACATCATGTGTTCATATCCACTATAAAAACCATGTAATTATGAATACATATTTAGATATTTTGTCATTAAAACATCCTTTACTGTCCTCTAGTGGCGAAGACAGGTAAGTGTTAATTTCTAGACACAGGTGCAATGCTGCTCTCCATGCTCACAGGTCAAAGTTCTTGATTTTCACCACACTTCTTCTTCGTCTTCTTCTAATAAATCCTTCAGCACAGACGTTCTTCTTGTTCTTCTTGATCTTCAGCACAGAAGTTCATCTTGTTCTATGAAACATTCTGTCCATTCATATTCTTACATCCAGACCAGTTATGTGAAGAAATGTTTAAACTGCCTTTAGGGTGAGGTGACAATTCTTCTTTTAAGGAAAAACATGAAAACTCTTTCCTTGTCTCTGAATGTCCACACTGGTCTGGCATCAATAACACACACTGTTTAAATGTGACAGGTTCAACAACCCAGACCTGGTGACCAACAGTCTGTTCCTCAGCGCCTTCAAGCTTCTTTACTACTGCCTGTTCGCGCTCCTCTACGGAATGGCTGGCTCCTGCTGTGACCTCGTCATGGTCAACTCCTCCTGGACCCTGGATCACATCCTGTCCCTGTGGCGCGCGCCAAACCGCACCAGCGTGGTGTACCCGCCCTGCGACGTCAGCGGCTTCCTGGACATCCCGCTGGAGGAGGACGGCGCCAAGAAGTGCCACCCCATCGTTTCCATCGGGCAGTTCAGGCCGGAGAAGGACCATCGTCTGCAGATCAGGGCTTTCAAGAAGGTGTTGGACAGGAGGATCGTGGACACGCCCCTGAAGCTGGTCCTGATCGGCGGCTGCAGGAACCAGGAGGACGAGGACAGAGTGCTGATGCTGAGAGGAATGTGTCACGAGCTGGACATCAGTGACCAGGTGGAGTTTAAAGTCAACGTGTCCTTCGAGGAGCTGAAGACGGAGCTGGAGAAGGCGACGATCGGACTTCACACCATGTGGAACGAACACTTCGGAATAGGTAAATTCATCTTAATCTTTGTTTTTAAATGATTAAATCATCTCCACAATAACGCCATGAACAGCAATTGTTTTGGTCAGGACATAATCGTCTCTCGCCTCTGTGTCTCCCCCTGCAGGTGTGGTGGAGTGTATGGCAGCGGGAAAGGTGGTTCTGGCTCACAAGTCCGGCGGCCCAAAGCTGGACATCGTGGTTCCCTTCGAGGGCGGTCAGACGGGCTTCCTGGCCGACGACGAGGACAGCTACGCAGAGGCGATCGAGAGAATCCTGGCCCTGCCCTCGTCCACGCAACTGCAGCTCAGACTGAACGCGCGTCACTCGGTGTCTCGTTTCTCCGATCAGGAGTTTGAGGCGTGTTTCCTCGCTGCCGTGGAGCCTCTGATGGGGACGCTGGAGCGGTGAGGCTCCAGACCGACTGACCGCGATACTTTGCTTCTCATGCACTTGGAGCTGTGTTTACAGAGTGAGTTCACTCGTGTGTCCAACACGTGCTCAGAATGTGGACTGGTTTTTGTCCTAAAAGCAGAAAGAAGGCAGGAGATTTAGAAATATATGATAACCACAACACATGTTATGTGTTTTGTTTTCCTTCTTCTTTATACTGAACTGAAATAAAAGGATTTATAGGAATAGTTTTTTAAGTTTGGTTCTTGAAACCAGCCTGAGACACAAGACTCTCGACATAACAAGAAGAATCACCTAAATCAACACCTACTTATGTCCTGTGTATGTAAAGATTGTGTTCACAGCTTTATCTCAGTTACAGACTTTTCTGACTAAAAACTGATGTTTTTAACCCACTGTACCAAACCCCATAGAGAAAATTAGCGATTTTAGGAGCTGCTGCTCTACTGCTGCCTCGTGTGGTCACTTTGTGTCACTGAGGTTAATCTGAACACAAGATTTCAAACACAGAATTTTACAAAATAAGACATTTACACTTGGCGATGGAGGCAGCCGTGGATCAACAACTTCTGTGTGCTGTGATGTTAAAATCGCTGATTTTCTCTATGGGGTTTGGTGTGGGAGAGTGAGCGGTTTAGAGAGCAGCACAAACTTTAGTTCCTTGTCCCAAAATGGCTGCCTACTGGCTCAGATAGACGAGAGCAACAGTGTGTGTCTTAAGCTGGTTCTGGGACACAAACATGACTTTAAATCAAGGTCTGAATTAAATGTACGTTACTGCGTCACCTTTAGTTCTGTTTGATATTTATTGGTTTCTCTACGTCCACTTTTATTTCTTTGTTTAAATAATTGTAATATTTATGGGGAACAAAATGAAAAGATTGTGTTCTTGTGGAACGTCTGCAATCCCATAATGTGAAGTATTTTTGGTATTCATGATGATTATAATAATAAAGACATTAAACATATTCATTTAATTTGAAAGTGGTTTTTGGACACGGCAGAGACACTGGCAGAGGACAACATGTCTCCAAATGTGTCCTCATTTTCAGTCAGTACATTTTTACTTGGTTGTTTTCTTTTCACGGACCTGTTAACTTCATATTCACTGTAAAAATGAGCGGGTTGAGCGTGGTGGCTCCCTCTAGAGACAGAAGCAGACACTGCAGCCCAAAGAAGACAAGATAAACTTAAATCTTAATTTTGCATTTTCCAGATATTATTTTGATCAAATGCTGCTGCTGAGATAAAAGGTAATTAAGTGTAAGGCAGGGAAACGCAACTAGAGGGCGCATAAGGACCATTAAAAATGAACTTTCTAAGGATTTGAATGTGGTTTTGTTTTAAAGAAACAACGGCGGTGAATAAATGAGGACTCTGATTTTTGAACATTTATATTGTAATTGTCAGTTTATATGCATGAGGGACACGTTTTTCACTGGATCTGACACTTCTTCACTCGCGTTCTCCACACGTCGACATCAGCACATCAATAACTTACATACATGTAATCCTGTCACACATGACGACGACCATGATGATACTCAATTCTAAATAAAGAAATATAAAATAAAAATGGAACGAAAAATTATATCGTTTTTGTCGCGCGAGGACACGTTTGACAGTAGCACCCTTTCAAAATAAAGGCGCAGAAATGGCACAGTGAGGAAACGGGATGACACATAAAATGACGTCCGACGTCCTCTTCATTACACATAGAATCCTTCAACTCAAACAGTCGAGACGTTCTAATCTCACGTGGACATTAATCTGTCCCTCAGGACTCGGGGAAGACTCCATCTCTATCTTTTACACTTTTACCATCACTGGATTTGACGCCGCACGTGTGTCCATACACAGATTCATTTGACGTGACGTCAACACGCGTGAGATCTGATCACGTGTAATCCAATCACCGGGGGACGGACTTTTTATATCAGGGTCCAAACGGGGTCCAAAGTTTTAGTTTCTTAAATACATTCCTCTCGGTGCTGAACATTTTGCTCCGCTCCAGACTTTCTTAACCAGCTTTAATAAGACGGATATATATATGTATAAAAAACAAAACAAAAAAATCCTTCCACTTCATTAAAGTCATTAAATAAATTCATGTACAAGCAAAAAAATAAAAAAAAAAGAATCGCTTTTTTTCTTTTTCTTCTAAAGCTGCATTTCCTCCAAGTGGTACAGTCCAGGTGAGTTCGGAACAGATTGGGATTAAGGACTAAGGTCGAGAAAAGAAACCTCTTCGACGTAAAGCACGGCGGAAAAAAAAGGTGCGTTTCGTGTTTTTCATTCTGTGTCGCCGGGGGAAAAATCAACAGATCAGCGACTGAACCTGCGAAACGAACTTCACGCGACTGTACCGCTCGGTGGAAATGATGCACGTGTCCATATTCACCCTCTCACACATTCATTCACACACACACACACAGCGGAACAGCGTCATGTTTTACAGCGTGTTGTTACATGAGGTCCATGCAGTACCAAAGCACGATCCTGATCCTGATCCTGATCCGGGGTTTGTTTGTGTTTTTCTTCTTGTTTCCAGAATGTGGCACAGACTTACAGCGAAGAAGCGGAGAATACACGGTTTAGGATCCAGTGACATTTTAACTTTTCTGACTCCAGTCCGTCTGTTTGTGTTCCTGGATTTTACAGTAAAGGGCAATTACAGTGTTTCTTTTTTTCCAGAGAGTTCCGACAATCCCGGAAAACTTCCAGAGACTTCAAACTTACCCGCTCCAGTCTTTGTTTGTCCCAATATCGTAAATACCATTGATCCAGAATGCAAAGCCTGTTTTAAAAAAAAAACCCAAAAAAACCAAAGCAATAATAATAATTAGCAAATACTAACTGATCACGGTCTGGTTTGGGTTTTTTAATATTTACAGAGTATATTTATCTGATCCCGAGGATTGCATGCATCGCTTCAACACTCCCCGGTAAGTTTGGTGGCGTCGCCGCGTTTGGGCGGCGCTGGCGGCGGCCCCCGTCGCAACGTTGCATAGCCTGAGATGTTTCCGGACGCGTAGCCACCGTCTCCACCGTTGCTCTGGAGCAGCTCGGGTGGCGGCGGCGGCGGCAGCGCCATGTCGTCCATCGTCCCCACCGGGTCCAGCTTCCCCGCGAGGCCGGCAGAGTTGACAGAACCCTGGCGACCCACCGACTTCCGCTTCAGTGTCCGGTTGAGGTCCGCGAGGAAGTTGGGCTGACCCGAGCTTCCCTTTGGGGAGGTGGGTGGAGGAGGCGAGAGAGGAGGAGGCTCAGGCGTGGCATTGCCGCGCCGCACAAGCGTCGGAGGCGGAGTCTTTTTTAACGAACTCTTTCCCCAAGTGGAGTTGCTGACGAGGGAGACGGGTGGTGGAGGGGGAGGAGCCTGCGGCTGCGGGTTCACCACTGCGACCCTTGGAGGTCCTCCCCCGCTGTGCATATCACCACCAGGAGGTGGAGGAGGCGGGAAGAGGTCATTGGGTGGAGGAGGAGGAGGGAAGTAGGCACAGTCAGTTGGTGGAGAGGGGAAGTCGCCGCTGGACTGCTTCACCTGGCTCACTTTGGCCTGAAGCGCTAAGGGTAAGTTGGACAGGTTGAGCTTGCCTGGTTTTGGGGGAGCAGGAGGTCCAGCTGTGGCGTCCTTGGAAGGAGACCCTGTTGAGGAGGAGGGACACAGGGAAGAAGGCGAGGTGTTGCTCTGAGGAGCAAACTTGCTCAGCAAGTTCCTCCTTGATTCCTCGTAGGAGGCCGAGCCGTCGGACTTGATGCTGGAGTTCCTCTGTGGAGTAGGAGGAGGTTTCTTGCCTCCGAAATTGCCAGAGGGCGACCTCTTCAAGGGGGAGCACAGGTTTCCAGGTGGGAGTGGGGGCGGCGGTGGAGTCGGGCCAGTCACAGGTGCTGGTGGAGGTGGTGGGGGTGGGGGGGGAGGAGGAGGAGGAGGAGCAGCAGTGAAGCCAGCGTTGCTGTCAGGAGGAGGAGGGGGGAAGTCTGGAGACTGGAGCTGCTGTCCACCACCAGGCTGCCACTTTGGTTTGGTCTTGACTGCAGGTGGAGAGAGGGGTGGAGGTCTGGGCAGCTCTGTGTGACTCACAGCTTGTGACGGAGCTCCTGGAAACTGACTTGCCAGTTGTTTCACTAGCGACATGGTAGGGGATGCTCCTGTGGAGATGGGTGCTTTGGACAGGCTGTGCTGCTTAGGCAGAGTTGGAGGCGGGTGGTTCCCCGCCTGGAGACTAAACTGCTTCTTGAAGGGTGCGGGTGGAGGCGGGGGTGGTGGAGGAGGCGGGGCTGGACCACCTAAGGCAGCAGGAGGTGGAGCAGGAGGGAACGGAGTGACAGGGGACACAGGTTTGTGGACATTTTGAGGCACAAAGCCTGGGTTGAAGGTCTTCTTGGGTGCAGGAGGAGGTGGAAAGTGGGCTTGTACTGGGAACTGCTGGGGGGGAGGAGGTGGTGGCGGTGGTGGTGGAGGAGGAGGAGGAGGGGGTGGTGGTGGAGCAGGGGCAGGAGGTGGGGACTCCTCCAGGTCTTCACTTGGAGACAGGAGGTCCCGTGGTGGGCTGGGAAACCGTTCCTTCAGAGCCTGCTTCAGCCCGTTGGAATAAAACGGCTGACTCTTGGGTATGGGTGCAGGCGGGGCTGGAGGAGGGGGTGGAGGAAACATGAGTCCATTGGGAGCAGGAGGTGCAGGGGGTGGAGGAATGAAGGCAGGCGGGGCCGCAGGACTGGGAGGCCCCAGCCTCAACACAGCCATGGCTGAACCAGGTGTCGGCATGGAGGGCGGAGGAGGCGGAGGAGGGGGCGGGACATTCGTCCTCGCCGCAATGTGATTGACGTTGGGTTTGACGGGCACCTGAGCGACAGGTGGAGCTGGAGTTTGAGTGGGCGGCCTGTGGTGACTCATGGTCTGCGCCGCACGCTGGTTCTGCAGCCTGGTGATGGTGCTGAACTTGTACATGGTGGGAGCTGGAGAGTGGTGTGACACCATCTGGACTGGTGGGGGTGGAAGAGGAGGCGGAGGGGGAGGTGGAGGTGGAGGTGGAGGCGGGGCTGGCTGCTGCGGTGGGGGCTGTGGTGGTGGTGGCATGTGGTTGTAGCTGTTGACTGTCTGTAGCTGTGGTGGTGGGAGCTGCGGTGGCTGTTGCTGCGGAGACTGTGGTGGAGGTGGAGGCATGTAGTTGTAGCTGTTGTTGGTCTGCGGTTGTGGTTGTTGTGGAGGTGGAGGCATGTAGTTGTAGCTGTTGTTGGTCTGCGGTTGTGGCTGTTGTGGAGGTGGAGGCATGTAGTTGTAGCTGTTGTTGGTCTGTGGTGGTGGGAGCTGCTGCTGTGGGACCAAGTAGTTGAAGCGGTGGACCGTCTGTGGTGGCGGCTGCTGTTGTGGAGGCTGTGGTGGTGGAGGCGGCATATGGTTGTAGCTGTGGGTCTGTGGATGTGGTGGTGGTGGTGGGAGCTGCTGCTGCTGCGGCGGTGGCATATAGTTGTAGCTGTTGTTGGGCTGCGGTTGTTGTTGTTGTTGTTGTTGTTGTTGTTGTTGTGGAGACTGTGGTGGTGGTGGCATGTGGTTGTAGCTGCTGACCGTCTGTGGTTGTTGCTGCGCGCATGTGGTTGTAGCTGCTGACTGTCTGTGGTTGTTGCTGCGGCATGTGGTTGTAGTTGCTGACCGCCTGTGGTTGTGGTGGCGGTGGTTGTTGCTGCGGCGGCATGTGGTTGTAGCTGCTGACCGTCTGTGGTGGCGGCTGTTGCTGTGGAGACTGCGGTGGCTGCTGAGGGCGTTGAGGCGACTGTGGTGGAGGCTGCTGCTGCTGCTGCTGCTGCAGTGGAGGAGGCTGTGTCTGGGTCTGGGTCTGTGGTTGTGGTTGTGGTTGTGGTGTCAGAGCAAGGTGGTCCACTGAATGCTGGCTGTGGTGTCGGTGACTGTGGGTGGCGTGCGGCAGAGTTCCTCCTCTGGACGACTCTGATCTCATCTGTCACAAATAACATCAATAATATCACACATTAAGACCTGAAATAATCGCAATTAATAAAAACATACAGTCTTTGTGACTTATCCTTAAGTGCCAGCTGCGACCTCGTGATCTACAACAATCTGATTTATGACTTCCGTTTTCACTCATTTGTATGTTTTGGAACATAGTTTTGTTACGCGTTTTTAGCCGCATCAGTGAAATCATGTTATTGTACTTTTTTAGTAAGTTTAGTCACATGTTTTTGTAGCTTTAGGTACATTTTTCTCACAACATCAGTAATAGGTTTTTCGTAACCCTAGCAACAGTCGTAACGCATTTCTAGTATTTATAAAACTAGATTTGTGTCAATATTTTCAAGCAACACTTTTTAAGAAGCAAATAAAATATCGATTTAATCATTCATGATTTTTAAAAGTTTTATGTTTTAGAATCTTTAAAAAATATATATATATATTAAAGCAGATTTTTTACAATTTTCAAAACATTGCAAGGGTTTGGTGAGAAATAGAAATATACCTTGGAGTTCTCCTCTATCTGTGTTCCTCTCTTCCAAGCCTCGGAGAAAATGGAGCTGACCACACTCTGCGAGCGTCCGTGGGAGGAGCCTGTGTCCACGCCGCTGTCTGAATGACCCGAGTGATTCGACTGAGACTCTGCAAACAACGTGGAATATCATCAATTCAGATTTATTACAGGGACTGAGAGGGTTTTTTATGAAGAAAGTTCACCTTATATCTTAAGAATGTGTTTGTCACTTTATCTCACAGTTAGACAGACTTTGTTAACAGGAAAGTGAAGTTTGTAAACCGCTCACTCTCCCAAACCGTCTGATTTCTGTGTTTGAAACCCTTTGTTTAGGTTAACTTCAGTGACACAAAGTGACCACATGAGGCAGCAGTGGATCAGCAGCTCCTGTGTCCCCTCAAGCTAAAATCACTGATTTTCTCTATGGTGTTTGGTGCAGGGAGAATGAGTGCTTTCCAAACTTCCGTTTCCGTGTTGGAAACGTCGGTCTAACAGTGAGATAAAGATTTGAAGCATGTTCTTAAAGATGTCGTTGACTTAAAGTGACGTAGTTGTTGGGATGGCTCGACAGTGAAAGTGAACTGACCAGGTATGCTGGCCGAGCTGGAGCCGGAGCGGATGCTGGAGGTGGAGAGAGAGGACCAATCGTAGGCCGCCTCTGTCCTCTTCATGGCTTCCTGGTAGTTCACATAGAGCTGCTTTCCATACTACACACACACACACACACACACAGACAAGACAATAACATGGAACAGATCAGTCTTTTTAAGTGCTGTTAGACAACAGAAACTTAATGGGTGACACTTTTACCTTGGCGATTCGAATTCCATTCACCCACTGGTGCAGCGTCCTGACGTCGTCACAGCACAGATACTTGATGTACTGAGACTTCTTCTGGATCTGTGGATGCTGCAGAAGCAAAAAAAAACAAAAAAAACATGCATTTTCACTCCACAACTGCTTAAAAGTGAAGACTGAAGATTGAAAGCAACCCTTGATCCAGTGGTTCACCTTCAGGGCCAGGCAGTAGTCCGTGGGAGCCTTGTATTTGCTGCGGTAGTCCTGACCGTAATACACGTTCACGTGGTCCAACTGCAGGAAGCACACCAGATCTCTGGAGGCCTGCAGGAGACAAGAGGAACTCGTGTGGATCCATCACGAAAAATAGCACCAAAGAGCCAAATCCAACTCAAACTCAAGCACTTGTTAGGTTATCGACTAAGACGACAAAAAAAAACCAAAAAAACTTGTACATCGCACTTATGACGAGCACTTCATAGTTTGATCTACTTGAAGCTCTTACTTACTTCTAGCCCTTATTTGTACCCAAATGTTTAAATGCACTTTTGTAAGTCGCTTTGGATAAAAGCGTCTGCTAAATGACATGTAATGTAATGTAATGTAATGTTATTTTTCCATGACTCTGCAGCTGTGATAGATTCATTAATAGATATATCTATTTACTGAGTTATATCTCCATCTAATAAGTAAATTATTCAGCTAATGAGACAATTTTGTGAAAGAAATAGAGTCAGTATTATTCAAGCACTTTTCAAACCTCGAAAACACAAAAATTCAAGCACTGACTCCAGCATTGACTCCAGTTTACAGTAAACTGTGAAACTAATAATCCAGAACACACTATGTTGTCCTGACGCCAGATAAAATGCAGTTTTTGGTGTTTTACTTCTTCTCTCCCTGGATTAGAGACATCATGTCCTGTCTGACAGTTTTTAAAGACCTACTACAGCTAAATGTCCCTTCTTGTTCTTCTTTCTTTCCTTTCTTTACCTTGGCTTTGCCCTTTGGGACGTAGTAGATTCCCGACGCCCTGAGCAGAAAGTAACGCTTCTTCCACGACTTCTTCCCGTCCTCCTTCAGCCACAGGACGCCCTCGATCTCCGGCACGGACACCGAGCCGCCGCAGAAGCACTCCTGAAGAACACACAGTCAGTCCAAAATGTTCATTTAGTGGTCTTTAATGTCTCGTAGGTCAATAAACTCACCTCCAACAGAGCCTCTTTGTTCCTGTCTGCCATTTCTGATGTCTCCTTCCGCCCCAGCAAGTAGTTCTGAGAGTGAGGAGAGGACACAGAGACATGAAGTCGTCTTATGTGGAATAAATTATTCACCTTTACTCGCTTTAGAGCGCCGACCTACTTCCACACAAACACACGGAGCTGCGCTGAGCATGCATAAACAATCTATGTGTGTGTGTGTGTGTGTGAAGCACATATATTTTTTTTTACTCATGTTACTGAAAATATGACTGTTTTAAAGTGGAGACTCACCTGTGGGTTCTTGAAAAGAGCGTATTTCTCGATGCGTTCGGTGAACATGAGTTTGTTGTGGCTGTCCCGAGTCCAGTTCAACAGGTTCTCCACCAAGTTCTCATGGTCCTCAAAGATACGCTCTGAGAAAGAAGGAAAGAAAGAAAGAAAGAAAGAAAGAAAGAAGTGTGAAGATAAGATGTAAGTTTCTTCTCTCCCACACCAAACTCCATAGATAAAAGATGCAGCTGGTCTACTGCTGCCTCGTGTGGCCACTTTGTGTCACTAAATTAAGTCTAAATGAAATATTTCAAATGCTGAATTAAAAAAATAAGACATTTGAACTCAGTGATGGAGGCAGCAGTGGATCAACAACTCCTGTGTGCTGTGATGTTAAAATCACTGATTTTCTCTATGGACTTTGGTGTGGGAGAGTGAGCGGTTTACAAACTTCAGTTTTCCTGTTGTAAAGTCTAAACAAGATTTGTTTCCTCACCCATCTGCAGCTCAGAAATGGTTTCCACCAGGGACCAGTCGGGGCTGTAGCCACAGTGAGACTTGTCCAGCAGACTGTCCAGCACCTGCCTGACTGACTGACGCTCGTCCACCATCATGGTCTTGGAGCTCTCGTCCGACATGTGGACCCTGATCACCAGCTGAGGAAGAAGACCAGAGGAGAACATACTTTATTTACAGCTCACTGGAGTGACAGTGTCACACAAGCAGCTCCTCGAGAGTCTGACAACAGAAATGTCATAATATTACCAAATAACATTCTGACATTTAAGTAAATATTCTGAGAAAACAGAATTCTGACTTTAATCCTTGTCTTTAATCTCAAGAAATCTGATAAAAGTGTGGGGGGGAATTATTCTGAGTTTTAATTCAAAATTCTGACTGAATTTGTGGGAAAAAAAGCACTAAATTCTGAGATTAAAGTGCCAATACTTACTTTAATCTCATGAAAAAAAGTCATAATTCTGGGATTAAAGTGTAAAAACTGTCTTTAATCTCATGGAAAAAAAGAGACAGAATTCTGGGATTAAAATGCCAATTCTGATATTAATAATGAGATTTTTTTTTTATTTTTCTTCCAAAAAAAAGGAGACTTAAATGTGGTCCTAATCCTCTGGCATAAAAGTCTCACAGATTCTTTCTTTTTTTAATTGTTCAACAGTAAAAAAGTTGTTAGGTCATAAATCCAGATTACAGTAACAACTGTGAAAGGAATAATCCAGAACATGTTGCTTTTGCACCAACACTCTTTATGTTATCATGACGTTTTCAGAGTGAAGACTCGCTCTGTTCATCATCATCATCATCATCACACCCATTCACAGACTCGCTTCATTCAGTGAAGGAAACACTGGTGTCTGTTTAATCCAGAGGACTGGAGGTGTCCACACACACAGTAATGACCTATTTTCTCTGAGCTCCGCCTCCACTGTGAGACTGAACTTCACAAAGAAACAAATGTGACAAGACAGCGAGAGAAAAGTGAGACAAAAATAATAATAAAAATAACAAAAACTGTTTGTACCTTTTTAACTTGAGCCTCCTTGATTTTTTCCAGAGCCACTCGGATTTTCTCAGCCTTCAGTTTGGCCGCCTGCTCCTCCTGAATTTACACACAGTTAAAACAACAACATTATTATTATTATTATTATTATTATTATTATCCTGATCAAAATGACAGGGATTTCAACCATTACTGCACTGAAATGTAAACATGTGATTCAATATAGTTTGTTTTCATTCTTAAACATAAATCTGACCATAATTTACATGCAGTTTGGATTAAATCCTGTTTTTGAAAGAGATGAAAAACATGTTTTTAACCAATGTTCTGAAAAAATATGTAAAAAAATTAAACATTTAAAGTATTACGTAAAACTTTAACATAATGAAAATCCTGTTACTAAACTTTAAAAAAAATTGTTGCCAATTAATTATGTTTTGAAATGTTTTTTTACCAATTTTACAAAAAACAAGAAAGTAATGTAACAAAAACATTACCATTGTTGCAAAAACTAATTATGATTTAGTTTTTACTAAATCTAAAAACTTTATGGTGCCAATTTTTTTTTCCATTAATGTTAAGTCAAAATTTGACTAATGTCCCAAAAAACGTGCAACTAGATGTTACCAAAAAACTTATGAAAAACATTTCATTACAGAAACCTGTTCATCGCGTTACGAATGAATTGCTTTAAAAAAACTTCACGAAGAATTTTACCATTGTTACAAAAAAATGACAGAAAAAAAAGCTTAAGTAATAAAAAAATTTGACAATAAAACAAAATCTTTACTAATCACGAGGTTTTGCGATCACTGGAAAGATGCGGCTCCCCCTTGTGGCCGTTTAGAATACATCACTGGGACTGAATGACCGAAGTCAGGAGCGTGAAATATTAACGATTTCCACATGTTTTTTTAACCACGATACGTAAAAATATCGTACATCGTCTCGTTCTGTTACGAGACGTCCAACACTCTGGATTTAATCTCTTTAATCCTAATCCTCGGAAATAAAACGCCTCGGACGTGATGGCGTACGTGCGACGTTTTCCACGTCCTAAACGTCCTCTTACCTGCCGCCTCCAACAGGACGCCATCACCTCCATCCCTCAGGTCGCGTGCGTGTGCGTGTGTGTGTGCGTTTGCGTTTACGTTTGATAGAGTGTGCGATCAGAGACGGGGAGAAAAAAATCCTGGCGATGCTAAAACACTGATGCTTCACTCTCGCCGCCCTGCGCTTCCATATTGGATTCATGCGGCGCTGCGGCTGCGGCACGTCTCCTTTGATCTCTGCACAGAGGAGACAATGACACCCCGAGATCCCCTGACGAGTGCGAGATCAAAGATGTCCCACATGTGTCCAAGAGTGGGGAGTGAATATTCCCACAGATTATATCGTTAAATTCCCCACCGTTGCTAAGATTACGGCCTTTAAATCCACATCTTCTGTGACTCTGGTGATGAGACGAGCCGTCGGCGCAGCATCACCAGCTCAACTTGACTGAGAAAGCCAGAGTGAGGCTCGTCGTGAGTCACAGTGAGGGCTAAGCCCCTCCCCCTCAGAGGTTTTTTGGGAGCGTGCCGAATCAATAAAAAAGAGCATAATCCCCACAGAACACTCATGAATCAGCCAATCTGTGAGAGAAGGGGAAACCGTGACTGACGCCAACGCCGGCCCCTGACAGTGAAGCTCTGTGTGTGTGTGTGTGTGAGAGTGTAGCCCCGCCTTCCCTTCTGTAACCCACACTCCCTTTTTTCCCACACATTAATGTGACACAGCCTTTAGTCACCCGGGTCACGCAGGTTTGTTCAGATTATAATCCAGAGTCACGCGCAGGAAATTTAAAATGTATGCCTTTTTTTTGTTATGTTTTCATTGTTCATTCAAAAAAATGTTTGTGTTACTTTTTTTGAATTGTTTTAACAAAGTCACAACTGCGTCCATTCTTCATTATCAGATTAGTAATCTGACACTTTCAACGGATTCCACTGTTTTTATGATAGAAAGAGAAAAGAAAGATTTGAGCTTTTTTAGACTTTTTTTTAGAAGAGATATGGTTTATTTATTTATTATTTTCACAAAATATCTTCCCGTGGCCCTAATCCTCTAACGTAGTTACAAAACAAAATGACCAAAAAATGTCATAAAATGTAAAGTAACAAAAACATGTCTTTTTATATTGAAATAACCAAATGTAAAAAGTACTATAATAAGAGACTAATGTGAGCTCTTTGAACAACAAAGCTGCTCTTTTCATCGTCACAAAAACAAACACTTAAACTCTTCCAGATTACAGTCAGGGAATATTAAAAAGGAGCTCTGGCTTTTTTTCACACGCAGGAATTCCTGAGCGACCACTTGGCGACGCGTCGTGCAACGATGGCGGCGTAAATCACAAAAAAAAAAACGTCAGCGGCCAAATGTGAAACATGTGACAACGGAGAATAAAATCAACGTTTGAGTGACGGCCAACGGCTGCGACAAAGACTTACAATGTTACAATGTAGAGAAGCAGCGAGTTTAGAGTGTAAATCAGCTCCTAAACCACTGTTTTGTGGATATAATGTTAATAGTGTGACCTATTGATTATTATTTTTCTCCAGCAACGCGCTCATTTTTGAGGAGGTCATAGGGCAACCTGTTTGTAGCCTCTGGGCTCTATAGCGCCCCCAGAAGTCGGGTCCCGGTCAGAGAAAAGTTGTTGGATCGGAACGAAAATTGGTGAGGGAGTTGTGTTTACTCCAAAGTTCCATGAGGAATTTTTGGGGAATTTTTGATGTGGCCAAAATTGCATTAAATGCTTATTTATATTTTTATCGTGTTTAAGTCGCACATAGTTGTTCCGATTTTAACCAAACTTAGTACACTTGTCGCTCTACTTCCATTAGCTCCGCCCACCAAGAAGTCTGCTATTTTGGAAAAAACAAAAATGGCTAGTCTACGCATTTGAATGAACTCCTCCTAGCACGTTTGAGCTAGTCGTGTCAAACTCGGTCCACGTGTTGCAGACAAGTTAAGGATTAAATGTTACTTAAGGATTTTCGGATATACGGATAAACAGAAATAGACATTTGCACAATAACCTATAGAGGTATTGTTGACTAACTCATGCTTTACTGTCGTATTTATAAGAAGGCAGAGTGCGAATCACAAGGTCAGTTTTGTGAGAGAAAAAGAGAAAAAAGTGAAATAAAACATTAAAAACAGTGATGTGTCAGCGGCAGATGAGCGTGGAAGTGTAAAAATCCATTCTCACATTGCTGAAAATCTCATGGATTTTTATGGTTATTGTTTAATTTACTACATTTCTTTGAACTCCTTTTTGTCCGACAGAGGCTGAAAAAATGATGTGAGAGTGAGCAGCGGATGGATTTTCCCACTTAAGGACATGCATGGCAGAAACACACTTACACACACACACACTCACACTCACACTCACACACACAGAGATTAGAGGTAAAGAAGCGAGTGTGTAAGGCGGTCACCTTGGTCAGCAGGTGAGAAGGTTTTCCAGCTATACTTTTCAGAATGAGAGAGGTTTCTTGGTCCAGATAGGAGTGCTTGGGTAAGAATAAAATAAAATAAAAGCAGAAAAAGAGAGAGAAGTCAGTGCCAGATGATTATTATTATTATTATTATTATTATTAATTGCAGGTGATTTGATCATTTCTGTTTGGAATAAAAAGCAGCGTGGAAGCGTGAGAAGGTTCCCTGAATGCAGCGTGGTGGTTGTTAGCTGCAGCTGTGGGTACAGAGGCAGATACATGACGGAACGCACATGAATGCAACACATTTTATAAAAAACCTAAAGACTACACACACAGTGCTTTCACACACACACACAAACAAACGGCTGCATATTCAGACAAATACTTCGCCGAAGCTTGCTTTAATTGAAAACATGGCTGACAACATGGAGACAAGGAAAAACAGATTTTAGTCACTTCACAAAAAACCTCCACTCCAGAATTTGTTTGCAGCTCACTCTCCCTGCACCAAACCCCATAGAGAAAATCAGCATTTTTAGCTCACAGGGACACAGCAGCTGGTGGTCTACTGCTGCCTCGTGTGGTCAGGTTATGTCATTAAATCTGATCGAAGCATTTCAAACATAGAATTCATAAAAATAGGACATTTGAACAAAGTGATGGAGGCAGCAGTGGATCAACAAACACTCTGTGCTGTGATGTTAAATCAGTGATTTTCTCTATGGGGTTTTGTGTGGGAGAGTGAGTGGCTAAAAACTTAATTTTCCTGTTGGTCAAGTCTGTCTAACAGAGAGATAAAGTGGCACACATATTCTTAAGACATCATAGAGGAAAGCCAGTGAAGATTGTATTCAGTGAATTGTTTTGTGAAGTGGTTAATATCAATTTTTCTGTCTGTATGTTGAATTCTAATCATTGCATCATCATTAATAATCAAACAAAGTGAGAGGAAACAGTGAAACCGTGCAGCCTTACGTGGACTAATGTCACACACACTCACACACACGCACACACACACACACACACACACACATGCAAGCTGTCACACTTACAGTGGCCCGGTCCACTTCACCTTCACCCTCCTGTGAGGTGAAGTCCAGCTGCCGTCTGGCCAGCTTACTGTGAGCCCGTCGCAGTGTGACATGCTGGGGGGGGGAACCAGGAGGTGCAGGCAGGCGGGCGGGGGGAGTGGGAGGAGGTGTGTGTTTGTGCACAGAGAGCAGGATGCAAACAACACAGATATTATGAACACATGCAGGAAAAGCAGGAAGGCAACATGCTCTCAGTCACTGTGTTAGAACACCTGAAGCTTCTGAGTGAACAAACACCAGGCTACATCCAAACCACCACACTTTATTTTTTAACTCCATTTGATCTCATTTAACGGCTCAAAAATGTTTTTGATACATTGGTCAATATCGCGATAAATGTCACATCATTAAAGACTGATTTTCAGTCCTGAGTGAACAGAAATCTGTTAATTGTGGGGTTTTAACTTCTTTGTGGAAAGAAAACGTCTCAAGAAATGTGGTGGGGTTGACCGATATTGGTTTTCCCGGCTGATATCGGCACTGATAATAACCTGTTAATGAGGCCGATAACAGATATTTGTAACTAGGGCTGCAGCTCATGATTAACGTCATCATATCACTTATTTGGTCCATGAAATGAGATTGGGTCAGTGTGGACGTCGGGACATATTTTAGAGTGTGGATGTAGCTTGTGGTTTACTTCAGATATGCAGTCGTCTATCAGTCGCCAGTTAGTTGCCTGTCAGTTGTCTCTGAGTCAACTGTCAGTTGCCTGTCAGTCGCCTGTCAGTCGCCTGTCAGTTGCCTGTCAGTCGTCTGTCAGTTTTCTGTCAGTCGCCTGTCAGTCGTCTCTGAGTCGCCTGTCAATTGTCTGTCAGTCATCACTGAGTCGCCTGTCAGTTGTCTGTCAGTCGTCTTGCTGCGCGGTAAACATGCAGGACAGCAGCGAGCTTCAGGTCACACAGTTTCCTTCAAAATAAAAGACAGCAACGTCCTTATTTTTGCCAATTTAGGCAGACAGTGAATTGACCTGAAGCTTTTGTTAGCAAATACTTCACACACACGTGTCTCACTCTGTGTGTGTGTGTGTGTGTGTGTGTGTGTACCTCAGTGCTGGTCTGGGCGTGTCCTTGTGTGCTCTGACCGCTCCGCGCCTCCACTTCTCCTCCTCCTCCCGCCATCACTTTATCAATGTCCAGGGAGTCCATGCTGGACGCTGAGGCGCACGCTGAGTTGACACTGGAGCGCTGACTCTGGGACGGAGCTTCCTGCTCACTGACTCCGCCCACCGAGCCCGTCCTGCGGTGCTGCCCGCCTCCACCGCCACCAGACGACCCCGACGAGGGTCGGCGCAGCGTGGCAGAGGAGAACGAAGAGGACGAGGAAGAGGAGGACGAGGAGGACGTCTGACGCGCAGCTTCATCCATGCTCAGAGACGCTTTCTCCAGCTGGGACGTGATGTCATCCAGGGAGATGTTTGAAGCTGCGGGGCGAGCGCTGGTGCCGCCGCCGCGGACTGTGTTGGCCGGCGAGGCCCGAGTACTGCTACTGGTGCTGCCTACAATATAGACAAAATCATATTTCATGCTTATTAAAATGAATTTCCTCCTCATGTGAAGAGGAGACGAAAGATTTTTACCATTTAAAATGTATAATGTATGTTTTATTTTTGTTTAATATATCTTTTTACCCATTTTGTTGTGTTTTTCTACGTAAACATGAATAAAAATATGTTATTATGCATTCATGTCTACATAAATACATATGAATATTTACATACATGAGGTTAAATTAAGGGGAAAATGGCAGAAAACGACTCATTTAATCACATTTAATCCTCACTTTTGATGATTATCTCCTTCGTCGTCTCTATTATTAACATGTCAATAAAGAATAAATTTTATTCAAATTATTATTTTGGCGATTTATTATTTAAATCGCCAAAATGGACGCCAAGATTCCAAATGGTCGACTTCCTGATGAGTTGAGGCCCTGGTTATGATCCACTTTTTTATTCATCTTGATCTATAACGTCTTCCCACCAAGTTTCGGGAAATTCGGTGGAACTAAATTTTGCCACTGTTTTCACCTTAGAAGGCGCTGTAGAGTCCTAGAGCAAGGCACGGGTCCGGGAACTATGCCAGCATTTTGGCCAGACCTAACCTCCGTGCCAAGTTTCAGGAGTTTTTATGACTGCAAATCCACGGATAGAATAATAATCTGAAGGATTAACTATAGGTTCCTCGCATGAATTTGTGCCAGGAGCCGTTTCTGTCCCTGACACGCCCTAACGATGTGTATTTACCTCCGCTGCTCCCTCCTCCCCCGGTGCCCGTGTGCTTGGTGCTGGCGCCGCGGCTCCCCGGCGCCCTCTGCTGGCCTTTGCTCTGCCTGGTGGAGTTGGGTCTAGAGATGGTGTTGAGCTCCTGCTCGATGGAGCACAGGTCGGCCATGAGGGCGTCCAGGTCCACTGCGTCGCCCTGGTTCAGCGCCTCTGTGGAGACAGGGAGGAGGAGCGTCAGAGAGCAGAGAACAGTGGAGACACTTGGACACACACAGACACGATGGCCTCACCGTTGATGTTGTACATGGAGAAGCGGTAGGAGAAGTTGGCCATGTTTGTCTCCTGCCTGAGAGGAGGCTTCTGCAGAGGCTTGGGCTGCGGCCGCCCGTCGTCCAGACTCTGCAGAGGAAAACACACACAGAGCAGAAGGTGTTTAGAATTACACCAATATTTAATCTGAAAATGTTAAAACATGCAGTCACGATTTAATCTTACATTATAATCTATGACTGAGTGAATGTTAATCTTTATCATTTGGAATAACACATGTTTCCAGAATAACTTTCAATATCTGATATAACAATTTAAAATGAAGCAAAACCAAAAGTTTCATGGAGAAAAAACACTGTAGTTGTGTTAAATTTGAAAGTCAAAAAGTGTAAAACAAAGTTAAAGTAACTTTTTTTGAGTACACTGTTTGACTTTGAGGAGCACTCACACACTCATGCAGTACACACAGCGGTGGTGGCCATGAGCCACTGTTGCTAGGATACAGTGGAGGATTAGCAGTGTTCAGGTTACCATGGATACAGACCCTTCCTCTCCTCCTCTACCTGTGTGAGTTTGTATCCATGCAACCAGCCACCATCACTCTGTGTGTGTGTGTGCATGTCTCTAAATAAAACCTATCTTTGTGAAGACATATAGACTTAAGCCTTGGTTTTAGGGCTAGTTTAAAGGTTAAAGGTTAAGCTGTGCGTGTATTGACACCTGTGTGAGTTTGTCCAGTTCTCCCAGCCAGTCACCAAACATCTTGTCCAGGTCCTGGTCTTCCTTATCACTGTCCTCCTCCGCTCCATGGTCCAGCTCATCATCTGACACCTGCTCCATCTACACACACACAAATACACACAAAGTGTTGATAAGGCTTCAGCTAAAGCCTGTTGCTATGACAACCCCCCAGTGGACACCCTGCACCGTCTGACTAATATCAGCTGACATTTAGTTATTGATTGGCTCTGGGATCGATTCATCCACCTGGAAATGCTCGGTGTCAATCACACAGGAGAAGCAGGCGGTGCTAACGTGTGTGCTGTCAAGTGATGAACGAGCTCCCTCTGCTGGACACAGCAGAAGGAAAAACAGTGCAGCAGCAGTTTTTTTTTTTGTAAATTTAGTCAATGAAACAGGTCTTTTGAGTAGAGTTTGTTTTTTTGGTTGATTTGTAACCTTTTTACGACAGATTCCCTTTTATTTTATTAAAATAACTTAAATGTCTGAGAATGATCAAAAACAAAAACTATCCATTTTTATGTGTACAAGTATATAATTATCATTTTATTACAACCATACACACACACACACACACACACGCACACGCACACAGGGAATGTTTATATATAAGACAAAGGAGCTGTGTCTTCATAACATTACTGGGTCACCTGAGCGCTCGCTGTTGACATTACTCAACATGGAGAATAAACACACACACGTTCAGAGGGAGTTGTGTGTGTCTGAAATATACACAAATATCAAATATCAGAGCTGCTGACTTGGTACGACTCAGTGTTGCCCCCCCGATCACTCCCAAACTGGTGGAATATTCCCCGGGTTAATCCCATTGATGGTGTCAGTCACTCTCGGGGACTTTTACCAAAACCAGGATTAACTCTGACAGGTGACGCCCTCCACAGGTTCTCTTAGATCCGGTGAAAATGTGCACACGAGGCTCTGAGTCGCGTTTGTGTGTCCAAGCCCTGAACTGTGTGTAACTGCAGTGGAGAAAAATCACATTCCGCAATCCTAATCTAATCTCCACAGGTGATGAAGTGGAGGAGGAGGGTGTATTACGACACAGCGGCTCGTCAGAGCAAAGGGAGGCAACAATCTAACGAGGCGGCCGTTTGTTACATGAACATGGATTTATGATAAGAAGTGAAACGGTGTGGATTACAAAAATAAACTCTGGATTAAGCAGAAAATACGTAACTAATGCAAGAAACAACAACACCCTCCCTAAATTAATCTCATTCAATTTAAGGGGGAAAAAAAACTTAATATATAAGAGAACAGCAGCACTCGCTGAGTGTTATTAAACATACAAGAACATTTTGTGCGTGGTTGGTGAAATCAATTCAATTAAAAGTTAAAGACAGTTGAAATCTATGACATGGTGAATACTGAACTTTTCAAATGTCTCATTTTGTCCACAAACACGACATTCCTCACTTTTAATGGTTTCTTTGTCACATGGAGCAAAGAAAACAGGAAATATTCACAGAAGAAGCTGAAAAATCACAGAAATTTAAGAAAAACATTCATTGTGGATACATTTGTGACTTTCATTGCTGCAGAGAAAGGAAGGAAGCTAACGAGATGCATTCAAAGACCCTGGTAAATTTCAGAGGTCTCAAACCCGCGGATTTCATGTGTGTTTTTTTTTCAGTTTACTGATGTTTGCGCTCATTAAAGAAGCCAGTGAGTCTTGTGCCTGTTACAATCTGCAGTTTCACCGCTAGGTGTCACTAAATCTTACATTCTGAACCTTTAACATGTGAAACCCAAATACTTTAATTCATTTATTCACATGCTACTTAAAGTCACAGCGTTCTAGTTTGATTTGTTGTAATTTTGCAGCGTTTGCTGCTGTTAGAGTGTGTGTGTGTGTGTGTGTGTGTGTGTGTGTGTGTGTGTGTGTGTGCGTGTGTGTGTGAGCACATGAACAGTGTGGATGATGATGGACGGTTTCCTGCTCCGACATGAATATCAGACACATCAGGGACATGACAGTCCAACTATGTAAACAAAAACAAAAAAAAAAGAAAAAAAGAAGCTTTTAAAGACCATGAATATGTGTGTGTGTGTGTGTGTGTGGGAGCAGGAAGTGGCCAGGATGTGCAGAATTCCTGATTTTCCCACATGGCAGGACACGCCAGCTGTCTTTGGGGTTAACAGTGCCACCTACTGGGGACAGAGGGCGAGTTATGGCTGAGAGGAGGACTCTACCACTTTATGGAGCAAAGAACTAATGGATACATCGATTTGGGGATTTTTTTAACAATAATTATCATAGGTTTCCTGATTTTTCCGCTTCTTAAATGTCAATATTTCCTTGTTTCTTTGCTCCATAGAACAAAGAAATCATCTTAAGTGCAAAATGTTGCTTTGTGGACACATTTTCTCATTTATTTGAATTGAAGTTATATAACTACATCTTAACTTAACCTGACATTAGCCCTGAATTTTGGAGAACTTTGTGACTTTTAGCGAGATGCATTTTAAGACCCCGGTAAAGCGCGATGAACTTAGAGGAAGAGCTGCTTCGAGATGCGTTCAAGGCACCTCGTGAATTTCATCACTGCTGCCACCTTGTGGTAATAGATGAACCACAGATTGGGCAGCTAATGGAGTAGAAAGATTTTAGCTTTTATAAATGAAAATAGACAGAGTAACTCCTGTCTACTTCCTGTATGCTTTTATTTTGGCGTTGGAGGCAGAAGATCAGCACAGAGGTTTGTCCACATGTCTGACACAGGAAACATCTATTTGGGGGTTTCCCTCGCCGTATGAAAGGGCCCGAGTGTCCTGTCCCCGCTGTGGGGCGATGACATCACGGCCGTCTGGCTGGACACAGACAGGAAGAGGAAGTGGCCAAAAAATCAAATGAGCGGCGGGCATTGTGTTTGCCAACTCTCTCTCTCACACACACGGAAAAAATAAATGAGATGCACAACAGCTGTGTCCACAGTCTGTTTCTTTTCTCCTGTGATTCACAAAACACTGGAAAATGATCTGTGTCACATGTTATAAAATAGACCTTTATTTCTGCTTTGTGTCTTTAAATTAAGGATATTCACGTGTCAGTTGCTATAAATGTGGTCAAACTCCACTAGAAATGAAAGAACTAATAAATTAAATAATTTTGTTGATTTCATGTATTTCTTTGAATGAACGTACATAATATTTAGTGTGTTTCTTCGACATAATAAATGTGAGGATAATCAACAAAACAGCCTTTAAAAATCAGGAAAAGTCCACATAAAAGACCATATCTCGTTTTGTCGTCATATATAATAAATATAATATCTTAACCTTACATGAAAATAACAGAGGGTTGTATATTCATGTCAACTTCTACTGGACGTCCTGAGGTCACAATCTAAAACTAACCTGGCACTTTTTAAAAAAATCTGAGCCTGAAACGTATTCATTTGAAAACAAAATTTAGTTCCACTTAATTTCCCCAAACCTGGTGGGAAGATGTTATAGACTAAGATGAACAAAAAAGTCGACCGTAACTATGGCCTCAACTCAACAGGAAGTCGGCCATTTGGAATTGCTGGCGTCCATTTTGGTGCTTTGCACCCTACGTGAATGAGCTAGAGACACATCAAAGGCGAGGTCAGGGAAACTGCTGCAGCAGATTGTTTTTATTATTTTTAAAGAAAGAAGTTTGTGTGAATTGTGGGTACAGGGTGGAATGAAGTGAATTCTGGGAACTGGTTGTGTCTGAATAAATCACAGCAGGCATTTGAAGGAGCTGAGGATGAAGAAGAAGAGGAGGATGAGGAGGAGGAAGAAGAGGACATGTCTATCTTTAGACGATATCAGAGTGTCAGGAGGAGAGGGAAACAGAGCCGTGTGAAGAGTATGAAGTCGCTGCTGAAGACAGAAATAGTGGACTATGTTGTTTGTTTTCAGTTTGCTGCTGATGATCTAACCTTTTAATGTTTTTGGAACTTTTTTTGTAAAATGACAGCATTTTGTGAAGTAACAAACACGTCTTTGTGATATTATGTAATTTTGAATCCTTTATGTTCAAGAATCTAAAAACAAAACAACAACTATATTAAAGCATATTTCTGTTAACATTTACCAGCTGGAGGCGTACATAGACAGTGCACAAGAAATTACGCTTTTATATCGTTATATAATTATAAATAATTCTCATCTTCACACACAAAAACAAAGGTGTCTTTTAACAGCAGAGCTGACGCACCTGTGTGTGTGTATAAATGTACTATATATGCAAATACACAAAGAAAATATGTTTAATATTTCCTGGTGACAAACTTCCTCTTACAACTCCAGAGAAATCAGCTGATTCAAATCAACCGAGGGTTGAATTCAGGGTTCGCCTGAGGAATAAAAGCAGGAATCTGGAGATCTGATGGGACAAAAAGTTTTTTGTTTTTTTTTCACCTAAAATGTGTCTATTTTAGTGTGAGAACAGGCAAATATTTTTTTTATATACATTTTTTTTCTTTAATGTTAATATTTCAATCATTATATAATCACAGTATATATATAATATATATAAACACTGTTGTGTTTTCTTTGACTAAAGACATGAGTGAAGGAGACTCTGGCTGAAAGTCTGCTACTGACTAGTGGTCAGAGGCTTAAGCACAACCAACGTCGACGAGTATTTCCACACTGATATTATGGTATTATCACAATAATTAGAATAAAATATCCAGATTTTCTTACAACTGCGACGTTTTTCCTGCTCAAGTGTATCTTTATAAAAAATAAAGAGACATCCTGAATTTGTATAGTTTTTGACCATTGATAGTACGCGTGTCTCGTTTAAATACGTCCCCTCTCGTTCCGTCTGTATCTCAGACGATGAATCACCTCTTACACACACACGTCTGATTGTGATCACATGACCTGGAATACTCCGACCATAAAAACAGGAGACGTGACACACATACACACACACACACGCACACACACACACACACACACAAAACACACCTCACTGTGAACGAGTGACTCATTTCTAGCCTCGTGTTTTCATCACAGTCTCTGGTTCACTCACTCACTCACCCTCTCTCTCTCTCACAGACCTGAACTTTGGGTCACATGATGGAAATGTTAAAGAGCGTCAATGAAGAGTGCAGCTGGGTGTGGTCAGTTTGTGTAGTGACCATTAAAGATGACATAATCCAGCGTGTGTGTGTGTGTGGGAGCAGGATTAAAGGGCAAGTTCACACCATACCACCCTTTATTATCTCTATATAGAGAGGCGGGTGACGTTTTTCCACTACATGGTACCGGCATCATCCCGGCATGAAACTTGTACAGCAGTTGTTTTGGGTGTAATTGAATCATTAGAATCACTAGAATCACTAGAATCACAGGGCCATCTCTACATACAGCAGACTCCTCTGTTAAACATGGACATTTTAAATGTTGGGAGACAAACTGTTTTCATGGTTTCAGGGATTTATGCGTCTTTTTAACAGTTGTATGTTGTCGGTCTTGACGTCTCTTCCTGATGAGATGAAGAAAAGGCCAGTGAGGAAGCTGAGTGATGGATGGCTACAATAATGGAGGGAGGGAGGGAGGCAGCTATTAGTGTGGGGGGACAAAAGGGGGAGGGGCCTAATGGCCACAGGAACAGTTGTGGTGTCATTAGTCAAGCGTGAGCAACAGCCTGTAGGCAGAGGAAGCTTCTGTAACCAAACACAGACACAGCAGGAGGCGTGGAGGAGACGCAGGACAGAGAGAGAGAGGAGACACAGGACAGACAGAGGAGACGCAGGACAGAGAGAGGTGAAGCAGGACAGAGAGAGAGAAGACGCAGGACAGGGAGAGGAGGTAGATGAGGAGAACAGATGGAGCAGGAGACACAGGAGATGAGAGTCAACATGTGTTGTCACACTGGTGGGTGGTAGGTGTATGTGTGAGTGAGCCAAACTTCAGCTGCCCTGCATCTCATTCAACCAGGCGTCACTATGGCAACACACACCACGATGCAGTTCCCCAGATATTTTTTATAGTTTTAAATTCTTACAGTTAATGGGCGGAGACCTTTGTCAACAAATGTTGGTGATGTTTCCGGAAATATTTAAACGCGCGATCAAACCAAACACATGTTTGTAACGTTAGAAAAATGACTTCAGTTGTAGAAACGTGTAAAAGAAAGTTTCAAAAACGTTGCAATGTTACAAAAACATCTCACTAATGACGTGTTTTAATGAGAAAAACGAGAATAATAAGCAAGATCATTATAAACTATGAGGTTTTTGGAATGAGGGTAAAATACAAATAAAAAATATTGATCATTATTATTGACACATTGTTGTGACGCGTTTGAATCTCACTGTGAGACGCTCTGCTCCATCTCTAATGGTCACACTGGGTGGGTGGAAGTTGTTGTGCGAGCCAAACTTCAGCCGCCCCTACTGCATACATCTCTTCTCTAACAGGCGTCGCCATGGCAACACACATCCACATCCACCGGCCCTGATGCAGCAGCAGCGAACACACTTCTCCCGTCTCCTTGTGCGAGCTCGGAATAAACTGTGTGACAGTGAGTGTGTGTGTGTGTGTGTGTGAGAGTGTGTGTGTGAGTGTGTGTGTGTGCTTGACATGCACACACACACTCTGAAGATGTGTCAGCTCCCCTGCAGGGCAGCAGCCCAAAATGAGAAATCAATAGTCTTGTTCCTGCCCTCGAGAGCTCAGGTTACACACACATACACACGCATACAGGGGTTCAGGTGGTCTGCTGCAGTCACGCACACACGCGCACGCACACACACACACTTTTAAACATGATGCAGCACTGCAGCAGCAAACAGAAAACAGATGAGTTAACACAATCTAGTTAAAAATTTCAGATATGACTTCCCACACCAAACCCCATAGAAAAAAATCAGCTATTTTAGTTAGAATGGACACAGGAGCTACTGGTCTACTGCTGCCTTGTGTGGTCAATCTGTGTCATTGAGGTAAAAAACACAGAATATGTGTGCTGTGATGTTAAATCGCTTATTTTCTCTATGGGGTTTGGTGTGGGAGAGTGAGCAGTTAGAGAGCCGTGTTTTCACTGAGAGCAAGTCAACAATGTGTCAACTCCTCGTACCGTGATGAAGAACCCTTAAATAAGCCCGTTGGTCTTTTAAAGATATTTTTGCCTATTTTTACTGAACATCTTTGCTCTTCACAGGCTGGAATCTTTCGTCTCTGTTGCACGTGGTCTCAAATAAATAAATAATGTCATCATGAGGCCTGCAGCACACAGAGCTGTTCAGGCTTGTTTTGCTTGGTGAAGCAGAACAGGCAGTTTTTACTCCAGCCACCTGTTTGGGAATATGGAGCATCGTACGTAACACACACACGCACACACACACACACACACACACACGGATGGATAACCTGTGTGTAAACAGCACATTCCTGCTGCTAAAAAGCAGCCATGTGCAAATGTTACTATGGGAGCCAAATAATACTTGTACTATTATGGTTGTAATGTTAACAGAATTTTCAAAAAAATTATGTAATGTCACAACAAATGTTGAAAATATTACAAAATATTGAATTATGTGACCAAATCATGTTAGAACAATGTATTCATGTGATAAAAATGACCAGAGAAAGTGATCAGAAATATGTTGTGATGTTACAAAAACCATGTTAGTCATGTTAAAAAATGACATAGGTTATTAAAAAAATGGAAAAGAATGTTACAAAAAGTGTAATGTAATTTGTAATGTTACCAAAATGACATAAGTCATAAAAAATTGCAGCAGCTGGGTGTGTCTTCCTCCATGAGTTGACTACACTTCCCAACACACACACACACACACACACACACACACTGCCAGTCAGTTTCCTGTCACACCACCCCCAGCATTCCAGCTGTGACACACACACACACACAGTGACTGGCGTGTCTTCAGGAACAGCAGACGAGATCATTTCAAGGACAATCCGTTTTTTTTTTTTTTAAAGAATTGCATAAATGAAGCAGTTGCCATGGTGATCGCTGAACAGTGACACATTAACCGTGGCCTTAACATGTGTGTGTGATGTACACGCAGATATAAAACCCTCATAAATCTCTGACACATACACAAACCTACATCCTGACATGGTTAAAGGGATAGTTCAGGTTTTTACAGTGTGGCTTGACTTTGAAGAGGTGCTGTCACATAAATATTGTCTCTATTTCTCTGAAAACATGACTGGCAGCAGGAAAACAAGGAAACACAGACTTTAGCCACCTAACAAATAAAATGTACATCTATTTAAGTCTATTTTCCTGCTGAAAACTAAGGTCTGCAAACTGCTCATTCGCTGCACCAAACCCCATAGAGAAAATCAGTGATTTTAGCTGGCAGGGACCCAGGAGCTGCTGGTCTACTGCTGCCTCGTGTGGTCACTTTGTGTCACTGAGGTTAATCTGAACACAGGATTTCAGACACAGAATTGACAAAATAACACATCTGAAGTCATTGATGGAGGCAGCAGTGGATCAACAGCTCCTGTGTGCTGTGATGTTAAATCGCTGATTTTCTCTATGGTGTTTGGTGTGGGACAGTGAGTGCTCTAGGGAATGGAACAAACTTCAGTGTCCGGGTGACAAACGCTGTCTACTGGTAAAAAAAAAGTGACAAAAACATACACTTTACAACACAAAGGTGTTGTAAAGTTAAGCAGGTGTAGCTTTTATCAATTAGCCTTCTGTTAAGTGGCTTAAAATCAGTTTTTAGTGACAATCTTGCGTTGCTTCACTCGAAAATCACTTTACTTTTTTGTTATGTGGAGCAAATTATCCAGAAAATATTCACATTTAACGAATAAATGGAGTAAATCATCACCGCCCTGGATCTGTGTTATGGTGAGAACAGTGACGGCTCAGAGAAGAGAAGCAGGGCTCTGCTCCAGCCTCGTTTCACACTCACATGGTTCCACTTTAGTCAGGAATTATCTCCTTCTGCGACAAAGACTCTCCCCTGACGAGATCTCAGAGGCTCGATGACTCCCTCATTCATTTGGCTTTGATTTACAAACGCCTCCTGCCTGAGCCTTTTCAGTTTGAGGGGATGAAGCTGAATCTCTACACTGGCTCTGGATATACCTCCTTTAAAAACAAACATATGGACACTCGCTGTCAGGTGGGGAGAGACTAAGAATTCTGACATTAATCTCAGATTTGTGACAAAAAAACTAAGAATTCTGTCATTAATCTCAGATTTGTAACAAAAGATTTAAGAATTCTGACAGTAATCTCAGATTTGTAACAAAAGATCTGAGAATTCTGACATTAATCTCACATTTATAACAAAATAACTAAGAATTCTGACATTAATCTCTGATTTGTAACAAAAAACTAAGAATTCTGTCATTAATCTCAGATTTGTGACAAAAGAACTAAGAAGTCTGACATTAATCTCAGATTTGTGACAAAAGAACTGAGAATTCTGACATTAATCCTACATTTGTGACCAAAAAACATTAGTATGAGGGGATGGGGATGAAGCTGAATCTCTACTGGCTCTGGATTTGCCTCCTTTTTCTCTCAAACACATGGACACTCGCTGTCAGGTGTGTGCATGTGTGTGTGGGGGATTCCACTTACGGGATGACAGATGATGAATGTTTTTGAGCACATGACGCGTCACACATGCGTGTCAGGGAACATTTGAGACCGGCTTAAATATAACTTCCCCGCTGTCCGGCCCAGTTACAGCAGCAGCAACTGGTGTCAAAATTATAATCCCTGTGGTATTTGTGAGTGGTTCAAGAGTTATGAGCCACGCACAAGTCGGTGTGGCTGAGAGGAAGTCTTACCTCTGAAGTGGCTCTCTCTCTCTCTCTCTCTCTCTCTCTCTCCTTCCTATTGAGGTTTAAGGTCAGGCTGAACCAGCACTCCACTCCACTCTGTCACCAGGCTTTTATGCCCTGAAAGACAAGAGAAATGGACACAATCTGTCAAATCTAGGGACATGATGTGGTGTCAGTTTCCTTTCAGTGCATTAGAAACATCATCCAAGGCCATTACGCAATAACATCTTTAAGGAAACAATAAAAGGAACAGGAAAAAACACATTTTAGCTTCTTAACATAATGATTCACCAAATGAAATTTAAGTCTGCTTTAGTCTAAGATATCTCAAGCACGTTTCTCTGTCAGACGCACTTTTCTGACTGAAAACTGAACGTTTGTTAAGCACTCAGTCCCCCTGCACCTAACCTCATAGAGAAAAACAGCGATTTAACATCACAGCACACAGGAGTTGTTGATCCACTGCTGCCTCCATCACTAACTTCTAATGTGTTATTTTGTGAAATTCTGTGTTTGAAATCCTTTGTACAGATTAACCTCAGTGACACAAAGTGACCACACGGGGAAGCAGTAGACCAGCGGCTCCTGTGTCCCTGTGAGATAAAATCACTGGTTTTCTCTATGGGGTTTGGTGTGGGAGAATGAGGAGTTTACCAACTTCAGTTTCTAGCTGGATAAGGTTGTCTAGCCTTTAGTGAAGTGGGTATAATCTTTGTTAGTTGTGGCCTAAGTGGATGTACAACCATGTTTCTTGGGCTCAACCACACAGAAACATAACAAAATGCAAATTATCTTTGTCGTCCATAAACACTGCATCATTTCAGGATATGCCTTCACCCACGCACAAAACCCTGCCCGCCCCAACATGACTAAACGCTGTAGTACACATGCCAGGCATGCATGTGGCACTGCAGCGCTGCCACACCACAAAGAAACGTGGAGAAAATAAAATAAAAGCCGTATTCAAATAAGTAAATGTGCCAAACGTACAAACAATCACAGAATGCATGAAAGTCAGGGACGACCAAGGACGGCTTCAAAAACACCTGAACTGTCCCTTTAATGGATCTCACTGCACTGCAGAATTCACAGCTCTGGCAGCAGAGGCAGAGCCGACTGATCTCACTGTCACCAGCACGCAGGAGGATTAATGAGCAGAGAAAGCAGAGAAGGAAACACACACACACACACACACACAGCCAGATTAAGAATTTGACATGTGCCTCTCACACACACAGATTAGATAAGCATTTCATAACATGAGTCAGAGCAGGAATTCTCTCACTCACTGACTCACGGCTCTGACCCACATTTAACAATTCTGCTGACTCACTCATTCACGCCGGGGTCGTCATCCAGATTTAATCTAACGCAGGATCTGGATGCTGAGTCATCGTCTGGCAGGGAAAACATAATCCAGACATGTCAGAGTGTATGTGTGTGTAGCAGGCAGCTGATGTTGTGGTCCAGTACATGGAGGCTGTTCTATGTTTCCCTGTGGCCTCACCTGTTCCTTCTTCTGTCTCTACACACCAACTGTTTTGTCACAGCATGTGGGCCCTCGCCTGGCTCTAACAAAAACATGTGTGTGTTCACAGTCCTGTAACAAACACTGTGTCAGAAATAGAGTGAAGACATATGATGTTATTGCACACTGTGATTTTAAAAAGATTTATGAGAATAATTTCAAGTTTGTGACAAAAAAAACTAAGATTTCTGACAATAATCTCAGATCTGTGACAAAAAAAACTAAGAATTCTGTGATTAATCTCAGATTTGTAACAAAAGAACAAAGAATTCTGACATTAATCTCAGAATTGTGATAAAAAAAATAACAATTCTGTCATTAATCTCAGAATTGTGATTAAAAAAACTAAGAATTGTGATAAAAAACTAACAATTCTGTCATTAATCTCAGAATTGTGATAAAAACTAAGAATTCTGATACAAACTAAGAATTCTGACATTAATCTCACATCTCTGAGAAACAAAACAAAGAATTCTAAAATTATCTCAGATTTGTGAGGATTATTCTGACTGTTTTCTGAGTTTAATTTCATAATTCTGAGGGGAAAAAGGTGCAATAGAACAAAACATTTTTTAAAAGCCAGAATTCTGAGATTAAAGCGACATTTCTGAGGGGGGAAAATAATCTGAATTCTTACGGTTTTTCCCTATGAATTCTGACTTAAACCTTATTTTTTGTTTCCATCGTAAGGATCGTCATAACAGGATCTGTGTACACACACACATATATATACAGTCAGAAAGTGTGTGTGTGTGTATGCATTGGTGTGTTTGTTTGCATTAATCCCAACACGTCACTGGTGTCACATGTGAGTCTCTCTGTGTGTGTAATAATCTGTGTGATGTCAGTCAGTCAACACACAGACACAGCACAGGTGCTGCACTGACACGCATGGACACACACACACACACACACTGACGTCTGTGTGCAGCTGCAGCAGGAAACACAGCGGCTTCAGTCACAACAGTAACACAGAGCTGGAAACTTGACCCACTTGTTATCAATGACTGGAACAAAGTGACTCTTGAATAAATCTGACTTTAAATAGAAACAAAGTGCAGTCTTTGCTTTGAGGAACACTCAGACAGGACCTGACGCACATGTGAGCAACAACATGACCTGAGAACACTGAGGCGACTGTGGACACCAGCATAAAACCACAACTTTGCGTGTCTTTACTTTCCACAGACTCTCATGTGGCCTACATGGCTGCTCCACTTCAACAACAGAGCCACGGGAGAGGGGGGGGGACTGTGTAGTGGACACAGGTGTGTCCTTGTCCACACACACACACACGTTTACGGCGTGAAAGGCGTCAGGGCGGCTGTTTTCCTGTCAGGGCAGGAAGTGGAGGAGGAGGGCGAGGCCTTGATGACATCACAGCGGGGGAAGAAAGACAGGATTGTTGAAGCAAATGAGGGAAAAATCCGGAATCAGACGGAACCAAAAGCACTTGGATAAATTGTGTCTGGCGTACTGGGTGAATAAAGTGAATAAAATATCTACTGTTTAATAATCTCAGAAAACATCTGCTCAAATTCTACTTAAACTCAAACCATTTTTGTTGATTTTACCTCGTATCTAGTATATTTCACTACTTTATTGATGACGATTATCAATGCAACCGCCTTTAAAACCGGGAAAAGTCATCGTGACATCCTTAAATCGAAGACGATATCTTGTCTCGTGTCACAGATTAAGGTGTAAAAACAACATCCTAACGATACAGAACCTTTAAACAGAGAGGAAATCCCGCTCGACCCACGGCGACGTCACAGTGACACGACACAGGATGCAGATAAATCAGCAGCATCTGGAAACGGCAGATTAAACCGTTAAACAAAAAGAGGCAAAGAAGCAGTGGACGTGATAATCAGCCCTGGTGACCTTCAATCCCCGACACAAAACTCCTGATTCATCGATCACAGAGACGACAGCAAAACAGAGTAAACTGCAAAGCCCCATGTTCTCTTTAAGAAGCTGCATTAGCATTGATCCGTGTGTGTGATGCTTTTACAGTCAAGTGCAGCGCTGTCGCTCACGGTCGACCGTCTGACCTCTGTCAGTGAGTCAAGACTAAAAGCAACGACCAGAAGGCAATTTTGTTTCTTCTTCTTTGTCCACCTGCATCATCAGTCGGCGTCATTTGTGCATTAAAGAGGATTAGGGCCACATATGGACGGATGTTTAGGAAAATAACATAATAAAAACAGAATTCTGAGAGAAAAACTCTCTTTTACTCTTTACTTTAATCTGAGAAACCTGAAAACAAACTCAGAATTATGTATGTAAGAATAGGAAAAGAATAAGATTTCTGACTTTAATGTTAGATTTATGAGGAAAAAACTAAGAATTCTGACTTTAATCTCAGATTTATGAGAAAGAAAACAAATATTCTGACATTACTCTCAGAAGAACCATTCATAATGCTGACTTTTTTAAACTTAAATCTAAAAGTTGTCATCTTAATCCAACTTGGTCTCAGATGTTCGATTTCACTGAAAACAACCCAAACAAACTTCACAGCTTTTTCAGACGTAAACTGAAGTTTAAAAACCGTTTGTTCTTCCACACCAAACCCCATAGAGAAAATGAGTGATTTTAGCTCACAGGGAGACAGGCGTTGCTGGTCTGCTGCTGCCTCGTGTGGTCATTTTGTGTCACTTTACTGAAACTGAAACAAGGTTTTCAAACACAGAATTTTACTAAATAACACATGTGAATTTACTAAAGGAGGCAGCAGTGGACCGACAACTCCTGTGTGCTGTGATGTTAAAATCGCTGGTTTTCTCTACGGGGTTTGGTTTGGGAGAGTGAGTGGTTTTACAAACTTCAGTTTTGAGCTTGAAAACTTTGTCTAACGCTGAGAAAAAGTGGCAAAGATGTGCGTAAGATATCGTAGATTGAAGCTGACGTGTTTTTTCCCTCTTGTAACAAGGACTTGAAACACAAAAACAGTGGTGAAGATGTTGCTGAAGTGACCGTCCACCATCGTTTACTGTCTTCTTCTGCGAGCTACACACACACACACACACACACACACTGAAATCTGGCTGCAATTACAGGGAGCTGATCTCCTCTCCTCTGTGGGATTCGCCACAGTCCATGCAGTGAGCACGCGGCTCTGGAAAAACCACACATGGTGGGAATTATGGAATAATGCTGTGTCAGGAATGTTCCCACGATGGCCGGTGGGATCTGACGGGGGTCCCAACTGGCTGTGGAGCAACCGATGAGGTCCGTGAGTGACGCAACGCAACACAAAGCCCTGTGTGAGTTCACATTTGGACAGGGTTCCTCTTTGTGTTGCAGCATTTGTGAATAGTTTTCTTTTAACAGCAAAGCAAAGAGCTCAAACACAGGGCTGAAAAACTGACTTTAGCCACTTAACAAAAGACTCAACCGGGTAAAACTCTACACCTGCTTAAGTCTATGATGTGTTGAGAAAATGTCGCCACCTTATCTCTCCGTTATAGACACTTTTACAGCTGGAAACTGAAGTTTATAAACTCACTCGCTCGCCCACACCAAACCCCATAGAGAAAAACAGCGATTTTGACATCACAGCACACAGGAGTTCGGCACATGAAATCCTTTTTTAAAACTACCTAAGTGACACAAACTGAGGCAAGGCAGGAATAGAGCAGCATCCTATGTCCATGTGAGCTAAAATGACTGATTTTCTCTATGGGCTTTGGTGCAAAGAGAGTGATCTGAACACAGCCTCCACTTTCATAAAGCCAGAGAAGGCTGAAAGAGTAGGAAGCACATTGTGAAGCAGGTGTAGATTTTATAGGGTGATTTTATGAGAGCCAAGTCCTCGCAGCGTGTCAATACTTCACCGGAAAAAAAAAAACCTGATGTATCCAACAACGGGCGAGGGAGGGGGTGACGGGTTTGAGCCGACAAACCACAGAAATGCTTGTGACCCTTCTCACAGCCTCAGAGTCAGCCGCGGTGCCAGTGTGTGTGTGTGTGTGTGGGCAGATCTCTGTTTTCTCTGTTCACTCACTGAGCTGCGACGTTTGGCACAAAATCGCCGGGAATCACTCGAGAGTGAAGATTGAGTGGAGCAGAGACAGAGATGAGAGAGTTAACCCAGTCAAGAAGAGGCTCGGGTTTACTCAGGAGTGTTAGTCAGAGAGGTTTGGCAAAAAGTCAACCACACACACACTCACTTGTATTTACATTGAATTTCATTCATTTGTGCAGCCCACACAAGGCCTCATCCTCTCACTTTAACCATAACCACCAATTCAAATCACATTCGGACCAGGGTTTTGGTCTCCATGACGACGACTCGCAGTCCTGACAAGGTCAGTGTTTACACCACAACTACAAGAAAAAACACACACACGCACACGCACACACACACAGTGAACTGACAACATAAATGTGTCAAGTTGGCTGTTACGGCGACGGCTGTTTCCACTTGGATTCTCTCCGTGTCCTCCGTGAACCCTGACGTAAAAGAACAGATAAAACTGCGTTGGCAGCGTCCGTCTGTACAGTAAACGCCGAGCATGAGCGCCAAGCCGAGTGCTGTGATAAATAAAACACAAAGAAATAAAAATAAAGTGCGACTCTCAGAGACACTGATGGAGAGGAAACAGAAGATGACCTCAGAAGGTTTTCACATCAGGAGACGTCAGAGTTCACTGGCCGCCGTAAACCTGTCCGTCCTCCGTCTCTCTCCGTGCAGGTGTTCGTCCACAGCAGCCGGCCTCGGCCCGTGGAGTTGCTCGTGACGCGGTGATGCGCGGCGAACCACTGCATGCGGCCTGTGAAGCAACAAGCGCGGGCAACGTGACAAGAAGGGCCGGGCTTCTTTCCAAGCCCCGATCGTTGGCTTCTAGTATAGTCCTTGAGGTTTGGCCAGATGTTTAAGTGCTGCCTGGATGCTGCAGATGCTTTTTTGAAAGACACATGAGACAGAGTGACTTTCATTAGTGATTGTGAGACTGCCATTCGTGATGTGAGCGGGGGGAAAATTTTATTCAAATCCTCGTCTCTTTGCTTCTCCCTTTAGAGGTCGTCACAGTGGCTCATCTGCCTCCATCTTGTCTTATCCATTGTGTCCTATTCTGTCCTCCTTAACTACATCTATGAACGTACCGATAGCAAGCAAATCTACAAAGTATTGATAATACTAATTATCATACTTAGTTTGGACTGTATCAGATTTTGAATTTTTCTATTTCCAATATGTGATCAAATAAATTTGACGATACCAATACTAACTAACTAGTATCTACTAAGTATTGATACCAGCTCATACCATGTTTGGGCTTTTATGAGATTTAGCATTTTTCTCTTTCCAATATCTGCTGTTCAATCCAGTGATTATGACCAGTATCGGACCCATAGCGTTCTCAGTACCAATACCGATACCAAGTATTGGTTTAAGTTCATACCTAGTTTGAAGTGTATCGAATTTAGCATTTTTCTGTTTCCGATATCCTATCCAGTGATTTTGAATATTATCAATCAGACCCATACCAATACTAAGTATCTACCAGGTATCGATAATTAGAATCAATACTGATGCTATGTATTGATATCAGCTTAAACCTAGTTTGGACTGTGCCGGATTTTTAATTTTTCGCTTTCCAATATCTGATCCAGTGATCGGACCAATACCAATACTTACGGGCTTTCCATTTTTTTGCATTTTGCTGGCACGACTCGCCTCTACTTGTTTTTGGTTTTTTTCACTTTTCCATCAGTGATAGAACCTGGTACTTGGTGTTTTTTTAGTTCCTGCTCTGACGTAGTTCAGCTGAGCCGATACTAAAATGTGAGGTAATCAGACTGAAGGTCACAGATTGGTCAGTGAGTGTCGTCACTGAAGAGTCATAAGGGCGACCTCCAACACAAGAATCAAAGACAACAATGTCCAACTGTAGATCAGTTAAAAAGACTTAACAATTCTACTTATAGTTCCAAAATTATGACTCCGCCCACATTGAGGAGGAGCTATTAAGTCATGGAAAAACGACAGGACTGATACCAAACTGAGGAGAGCTGAGTCGTGCTAGAACCATACATATTGTATCAGTTTTTATCTTCACATACAGTACATGAACTCTCCTGTAGCTACACTTCAGCAGGATCATGATGTAAATACAGCATATTCTCAGGTCTGGAATCCATTTCCCATGCGTGACAAGTTATTTGTTTGTTTCAGTGGTTCAGACACACACATCACCCCCACAGCACAGAACGCTGCCGGGAAAGCCTGTAATCACTAACAGCATCCCTGACCTCCTCTGATAGTCCCATAATGCCACGATTGTTAGTGTAAACCAAGTGGGATTCAAAAATGAATCCTGTGTGGATTTGACTGGAATGTGAATGTGGAGGTTGCCGGTTAGAAACTAACTGTACAAGCATTAAACAAAGGGGGTCATGTCAACATTTTAAGGCCAAGAGGCAGGCATTTCACAGCGGGGTGAGGGGGGGAACTGTTATTTGTATGCGTGTGTGCGATTGACTGGGAAAAAGAGGGACAAACACAACACACACACATACACTCACAGTGTCATGGTTTCATGAGAACCGGGTGAACTGAGATCAGGGAAAGAGGGGAGGACACAGGAAGTGCTGCTGTTTATCACAGGGTGTGAGGCGACGCTCTAATTCAAATAAAGATGCAAAATACTGAGCGTGAGAGCAAAGCGAAAGTGGAAAATGTAGCTAGGATGAGATAATATACACAAAGTTATCAAACATCAGCTTAAAAAAACTTGACTTGAAAATGCTGCCAGACTCAAACCAAACAAAATGTCCTAATGATTTATAGTCTTCTAATGACACAATTTGGTGACATAAATAATGTTTAGATCAGGTTTGTGACGTGTTTTTTTTAAATTTACAACATTTTGGAGCATTTTTGGAAACCAAATAACTTTCAGTTGTATTTTCAGTATTTTGTTTTACTTTTTTTGGTATTGTAGGTTAATTTTATGTAAGGTTATAAAATGTATCTGTAAAAATGTGTGACGTTAGGTCATCGGTTTACTCTGTATCCTCTGAAGTCACAACTTTTTGGTCAGGAAAATTGCAGACTACTGACTTTACAAAAGCCACAAAAATTTATATTTTAAAAGGTAAGTGAGTACAAAAAAAATGTATATTTTAAAAGGTAACAAAAAAAAAGACAAATATAGCAAAAACGTAACTTAAAAACAAGAATCAAGTCATAAAAAATTGTAACATTATAAACATTATAAAAAGGAAACTAACCTTATCAGAAAACTTCACTAATGTTTCAAAACATCATTAACTTTATAAATAAAATAAAAAAATTGTGACTAAACTGAACAAAAAGTAAACAAAAGAATATTTGAAACACAAATGTGACGTAAACAGCTTCATAGTTTGAAGTAGAGCTGAAACAATTACTCAATTTATCGGTTTGAGTTGTTTTTAAGGAGTTAAAACAAGTTTCTCTGATTGTTTTAGCTTCCTAAATGTGAATATCTTCTTGCTTTCTTTGCTCCATAAATGCTCCGTAAATCGTTTTTGGACAAAAAGAAGACATTTGAGAACGTCATCCTTCATAGCTTTGAGAAACACAGATCAACGTTTTCTGACATTTCACGGACTCACTTTAAGAAACAATTGGCAAAAACATGCTTCACAGAAAACAAGTGTTATGAAAGAAGGTTATTAACCGTAACTTACACAAACCATTACTAACTTATATAAAAAAGTGTGTTAAAAGTGGCGACAGGAAGTGTATTCATGGTCATAGCCACGATCTTCTGCTTTAATTCAATTATGGAGGTTTAGCATGTGGAAGCAATAATGCAAAGTAGGGAATAAATAAATATATCCACTTTCTGCTTCCATGTGTGATTCTTTAAATTAAAGTAAAGAACATACATCAGCCACAGTGTGTGTGCGCGCTACAGTTTCCCTGTGACTCTGCACTCTGCAAAAAGCTCTTAACAAAATTCGTCTGCGATCCATTATCCACGGAGTCCTAAAGGCCGAGCGTCCACTGCTGTCCCATCCATCAACATGTCCCCTCGCCTGCTGCTGCTGCTGCTGCTGCTTCACACGCAGACTCAGACGGCAACAACACGAGGGCATAAATCACCTCCTCTCCTCTCCTCTGCTCTCTGCCCTCACCGATATCTGATCCCACTGCAGGAATTCTTACTTCACTATTCCCAATGGGGACGACATTCCCTCTCTTCCCAAACTTCTCTGCATGTTAGGATCATGTACGCAGTCACAAATCAGATAAAACAAAACAAAACAGAGGAGCGTACATAAGAATAATCCAGGAGTTAAATAAATATTCCACATCTGCTTCGTTGCAAGGAAATAATGTGACGTAAATAAAACCATAAGACACAAAAACATATGAAAAGAAAGTGGGAATTGACCAAAATTGACTCCTTTCTTTATATATTATGTCTTTACATCTAATTTAAACAGTCATTTCAAAGTTTTCTGCGACAGTGACCACATTTTTATGTGTTTTATTCAACAAATACAGAAAAAATATTGAGTATAAGACATTCGACGTGTTCTTTTTAACTGGATTTCCGCTCGTTTTTAAACATTCGCCTGTAACCAAGTGATATTTTTGGTGTGATTTCACAATCATTGTTGAAGGAACTTTGTTCAGAGGACTCTGTTGGATAACAGTTTATTTTTAGCTTTTACATAATTCTGGGCAGCTTTAAAATCAACCAGATTAAGAACTATTGATTTAAAGATCTTAAAAACTACATAAAAAAATATTGAGTATGAGACGACCTAAATGTTCTTTTTAACTGTTCTCTTCATCTGTAACAAGGTGATATTTCAGGTTTTACCCTCTGGTGTTGACAGAACGTTAGATTAACAGTTTATTTTTAGCTTTGTACATAATTTACAGCTTTAAAATCAACCAGATCAACTAATTTACGACTTAAAGATCTTTAAAAAGGACGATTTTTACGTCCACACCTCGTCGTGTGCCGCACTGACTTCAAACACAGAGCGTCTATGATACAGTGAGAGTGGGAATCAGCCACCTGCCTCTGTCACAGTCACACTGATTAATAGCTGCGTAAACAAAGGAGACGGTTAGAGAATGACTTCTACAAAAAGGCTGGACATTTATCATGGACACACTGCAGAGGACACTGCAGGTCACGTGGAGACAAACATGGATGTGGTGGTGGAGCAGAGGCTTAATCATGGTGCCGGAAAAAGGAGAAAACACGCAAAGATCATTTTAAAAGTCACCGTCTGACCAGTTTTCTTCTAATTATACAGACTGAGATCCCTGACAGGCGACAGAGCGGTGTCTCTTTCTACAAGATGAGAGAACCGAGAGGAACCGTCATTATCTTCTCTTCTCTGACGACCACACACATGGATGAGGGCAACAAGTGCACATAAGGAGAAGTTGAAGAGGAAGAAGAGGAGGAGAACGAAGAGGAGCATTAGAACGGGAGAAAAAGAGGAGAAATATGAATCAGACTTTTCTTTCACCCCACCCTCACATAAATATGCACAAATGACAAAGTAAACAGATGAACTAATGTCATGAAAACATTAACAGAATTATTTAGCATTTTAAACAAGATTGTTTTAAATCACAAGGTCCCAGAATGACTGGATAGATGCAGCCCTTCAAAAAAAGCAGAGGGCATTTTCAAGCCATTTTCTTCATTCATATTATTTTACATATATTATTATAAAACTCCTGGCTGTGAACTGGTGAAAACTATTTCCTGGAAGTGAATCCCACTAGCACTGACCTGAACTAAAAACATACACACTCCTGATCCTGAGGGACAAAAACGTCCAGGTGACGACACAGATGTAAAAATGAGATGCTATAGTCGGTCAATTCTCAACACATGTACGTCTTTATAGAGCCAGATCATAAAGGCTGCCCTTTTTACTGCCTGATGGACGCCGCTGCCTCCTCCACGATAAAATAAAAACACAACAATTAATTTCCTGTTATAAAGGGCATTGATATGAGTCTGTAAGAAAAGGCCACGAGACAAAAAACAACTTGCTGCTCTGTGGTGGAGGAGAAGCTGTCACAGACGACGGCCTGCTCCCCTCCAACATTTGTCTTTGTTTCTAAATGGCAGGGGCAGCTGCAAAGGTCAGCAAAATGTTAGCAGAACAAGGGCCCATACAAGTGGAGAGGACATGAGGACATGTGGCTGAGACAAATGGAAGGGACACACCCAGGTGGAATCACACACACATGTACCACAACATAAACACCTCCTGTCTCCATAATCCAGACTGAAATAACTATGATTCATTATATTATTCATATACGTGTTCTTGAACGTAAACAGGCCAAACATTTCATCTGACTCTCATTTGAATCATAACCGTAAATTTCAAGGAAAATGTGCACAAATACAGATATTTGGTGTAAATATGGAGGAAACGACTTATGTCACTAATGTAACTTTAAAAAATGCATTACACTACAAAAGACTTTAATAATGACACACAAAACAACTTACAATGAAAGTATCACAAAAACCTTACTATGGTGAGAAAAACTTAATAAATTAACCTGACAAAAATCTTCATTAATGTTGTGAAAACATTACTAACTTAATAAAAAAAGCGTGTTACTCAACTGAACTGAAGTAATCAATGTTACAGAAATATGGGGAAAAAATTGAAATTTCATTTGCTTTTACAAAAGTCATGAAAATGGTTGCTAACCTTACAACAAACTTAAATTCTACAAAAAAATTACTAACTTTATAAAAAACATGTTACAAACATGAACAAAAAAGTAAGTAATGTTACAAAATACTAAGATACGAAAAAGCATTAGTAATAAAAAAACATTGCAACTGTTTTGAAAGTTTGCTAACCTAACAAAAAATGTAGTTGTATGAAAATATTTCTAAATTTATGAAAAACACGTTACTAAACTGAACAAAAAAATGCGCTTATATTACGAGACAAGAAATCGAAGAAAAAAAAACGAAGAAACGTACTGAACAAAAATGTCACTAAAGAATAAAAGTGTTACAAATTTTGTTTTACGACTGTTAAATTATTCCAATAAAAAACATTGAGAATGTGATGAAAAAACAAAACTAACATTTCAAATAAAACCTTTACTGACGTTACTTTAAAGATACCACAGATAGGGTTGCAACGGGGAAGAGAATTCCCCGTAAAATTCCAGAAACTTTCCATAGGATTGAGAACTTTATGTGAATTTTTGCAACCCCTAAAACCAAAAAAGACAACTTTCCAAAAAACTATGACTGGTAAGACGCAGCTCCTCCTTGTGGCCCTTCAAAATAAATCACTAGGACTGTCTCAAGTCACACACGCTCTCTGTTATGACGACATGATAACGTGGTGCATGTGTCGCTACAGCTGGTGGCGTCACTCTCCAAAATAAAGCGCTTCCTGTCCAGGGTGTTATAGTATCGGGTTTCTCTGCCCCTTTGGCTCTGCACCAGTGCTGCGTTTGAAGTCACATCTTCCCCGTGCTCGTGCCCCCACCTGCACCTGCGGCTGTAATCTGTAACCTGTAATCTCACACCGACCACTGCCATCATCACCACCACCACCCCCCACTGCCTCTCATCTGAGGAGCTTTTGCACAGCAGAGACTGACTGATGCCCACTGACTCTGACAACTGTTTTTCTCGTCTAATCCACATATAACACCCAGAAGAAATCCTGCTCATGAGAAAATAAAGAAGGAGGAAAACAGATGGTGTCCTCGTCTCTTCCACGTCTGACAAAAGACCAGAACAGATTAATGAGAAACCCATGTTTCTGCTTCTGCATCTTCTTAAAATATAAATATTTAGCCTAGCGTTAAAAAGCAGAACACATGTGACACATGTTTGACCTCTCTCTCTCTGTTCAAGGTGTTGTTACAAGGGTTGAGATTTACAGTTTCCTGTCAGGATTATAATCCTGACCCAAAATAGTTGCGATTCACAGTATTATCGCGAGAATTGTTCTGTATTTAGCTTCTTAGACTTTGTGGCTGTGCACGCGGAAAAGGTTCTTCCACCGCCTCTCTCTTTAGCTTTGTTGTCATTGTCTTGTTCTCATGTTTGGAGATTGTTTGTTTTGGTAATTAATCGCTTTATAACAACTTATTTTATGTCCTCAGTTGTCCCTGCTTCTTCACAAAGCGGTGTTACAGTGCCACACACAGGCCTGACGTGTGTACTGCAGCGTTAAGAGTTGTTCTGGAAGGTTTCGTGTGGTGTGGATGAAGACGAAGTTACCTGAAACGACGCTATGTTTGAGTGGACGGAAACAACTTCGGGAAACGCATCTCCCCCTTGTGGCATTTCAGAAGCCCTTCGAGTATATTAAAGCAAGTAAAATTGTTTTACATGTTCACAACTGTCCAGAAAATCAAAATACATCAGAATCACGTTATTATTTGTGAGGAAATGTCGAAGAACTCAGCAAAATACATGGGCAACACTGATTAGGGACTTCAAAATAAATCACTTGGGCTGTACGTTGGCAAGGCTATGCAGCATTTTCAAGACACAGCGTCTGTCACTAAAATCAACTCACAAATGTGGTGAAACCTTCATTTTGACAGAACCAGCCGATAGTTTCACACTAGGACCCAGCAGAGGAAACACGACCACAGTTTAACAACGCCTAAACACACAAAAACAACACATCACAGGGTTTTCCTCGGGGCGTCGTATATTATCTGACGAGACAGTGAGTGAAAACTGACTCCTGCTGAAAAACATAACAAGCTTGAAGACATCCATCTGCCTGCAGGAGTAATGAAGGCAGAGAAAGGGGGGGGGGCGCGACCAGACATCCAGTAGTTATTTTCAACCCATTAACTGCAGTGTAAGCGAACGGGCCGCATTGTTGCTGCACTGTCTCTGCTCCCAGAATAATGTGCTTGTCGTCGACTGCATTGAGGATGCAAATGGAGCGTTGCCTCCAGGACACAGAGGGTCTATTATAAAGCCACTTTTGGGAAGAAAGGCCGAGCCAAAGTGTCTCCTTCTCAGCACATTCTGTTTGTTTTTGCTGCCTCCGCTGAAGAGAAAACGGTTAAAAATGTGTCCTCCTCTGGCCTCGGTGGCACAGATAACAAACACACACACACTGCTCAGCGAGTCTGTCGGACAGAGGCATGGTCGTCTGCTGGTGAACTTTGAACCCGGGGTCATGATCTGGCAACCGCAGAGAGAAACGTAGCAATAACCTCACTGGATTGGCTTGTTGTTTGTCGTTTTTAATCTGCTTGTTTTGCTGATTGAGTTCAAACGCGGCACTTAAACTTGTCCCCCAAACAAAGCACGGCCTTTCCCTGTCATTAGAATCCTGACAAAAACAATTACAATCAACAATATTATTGGACTAATTGCATAAACAGCAACCGGTTTCGACACTGAAGTCAACCCAGAAGTAGCAGTATACTGAATAACCACAGGGGGCTGTACATAGAGTGCTATTTAATTTGATTTAATTTAACCGTAGATGCGTTGCCACACTGTTTGTCTACGCAAGACACAATTGTTATTGACTGGTATTGCTAACAACAGCTAGCCTGAGATAAATTAGCGTTTATTTAACTTCTTAACTGGAATGCGGTAAACTCAGGGGATGATGTCACTCCCAGTTTCAACTTGTCACCAAACCCAACCCGCCACATTTTCTATTGATACAAAAAAAAACTAGTTTTTTTGTAAAACCATCATCACTTTATAAACATTAACATGTTGTTTTTTTTATTGTTTGTAGCATGTTTCTGTCATGTTTCAAGGCAGCCATTGTTAGCAATAGCAGTCAATAACAACACCCAATCCAATGTGAAAGTGTTCGGCCGATTTGCCGCAATTTTTCGATTAGGAGGACAGGAAGCATTACTTATGTGACAAGACAGAAACAAATACCACTACTATTGAAAAATGCTTAAGTACTGTAAAATACAATGCTTATAAAATTGCTACAAATGAATTCAAACTGAAAATTTGTGGTAAATCAGTCATACACATACACATTTGGACGTTGTTATTGACTGGTGTGGCTAACAACAGCTAGCCTAAGACATTACATGTCATTACAAAAACATGTTACCAAAAAAAACATGTTAATGTTAAAAAAGTGATGCTAGTTTTAAGAAAAACTTAACTAATGCAATGGGAAACATTACTAACATAAGAAAACATGGCAAGAAAATGTTCCATCCTTATTGAAAATACTTAAGTACCATAATACACAACGCTGCGTTAGCTACTGCTAATGAAGTGACTCTTGAAAAATACAAGCTATTTTTTTTCATTCACCATTACACTAATTTGGAAATTCACTCGGTTCATTTTATTTGAAAAAAAACAAAAACCTTAAAATAGCAATATGTGCGATAATATTGTAAACCGTTCAGTCTCGAGTTAGCATCAGGTTGCCAGCTGCTGCCAGAAGGCGGCGACATTCAACAAAGAAGGGGGGTTGACAGAAAGGTTAATAATTAGCTGAGTCACAAAGATATACGGTATCACGTATGTTGGGTGTTTTTAAATAAAGAAATACGAAAATAAAGTGTGGGAAACGAGAGGGGAAACATTAGCGCGACAGAAAACGTCGGCCGTTAGCTCAGACTGTTAGCCTGCTGCCGTAAAACAGGGTGGAGACTGAAGTGTCTGTCCCTCACGTTTGATGCACATTCACTCTTTAAATTAACATTTTTCGGGGGGCCACAAAGCCCAGGCTTTGGTGACAAAAAACGGACAAATAGAGGACAATGAGAGGCTCGTGTTTAAATGTGACACCGGCTCGTTTCCCTCGGTCACCAGCAAACGCAGCACTCACTCCCTTTTCTCCTCCCGAGAAAGGACCGTTCAATGGCCGCACAGAGGGACACGGACACCCGCTCCCAGAGCAGCTCCACACCTCCATTCACACTCATTTTTCCCACAAGTCACTGACTAAATATTCACCAAAACACAGCAGTGACTTTGTCTTGTGGGTGTTTTTCCTGAGGTCAAACATTCAAACACGTCCCTGCCAGCTGCTCACACAAACATCACACATTAAAACCATGACATTGACTCAATGTATTGTTGACATTTCTTTTTAAAAACAAGCCCAAAAAATGATTAAAACGTATAAAGAAAAGGGCACTTACGGTGAAAAAGGGAGTCACAAAGAGGCTCCTCTCCTCTCCTCTTCTCCCCTCCCCTTGTGGTCTCCAATGGGAGCAAATATTCCTGTCCTCAGAGGGGTAGAACGGGCAAAACGGCAGCGAAAATGACACAAAATGTTTATATTTTTCTGTTTTAAAAGGCGTTAAATGCAGAGCGTGGTCCTCATGTTTCCACCCGCCGCCTCGTCTACAAACACAGTCCGGCTGCTTTTCCCATTCTTCTCCTGAAGATTCACTCATTCACTCTCTCTCACTCACACACACACACACACACACACACGCTCACGCTGCTGCTGCTGCGTTTCCTGTCCAGCCCAGAACACTGCGCTGCCTTCACGGACCGTGGGAAATCACGGAACAATATCGATTATAGAATTAAAAAACAATCGATAATAATAATGTGATTGTGATGGGTTTTTATTTACTCGATAATCGTGAATGAAGGAAATAATACATATTTCACTTTTTTAAAAGTACTTGAAATGATGTTTGTCTCACGGACAGACTTTCCAGGGTGATTTGTTTTGGAGTGCCACAAGGGGGAGCTGCATCTTTCTGGATGCAGCTTATTTTGTGTCTGTAATGGAACATGAATGGATTTAAAAGAGAAAAAAAATTAATATATATATATATATATATATATATATGTTTGCAAATAAAACTATGATCACGTTATTCTGTTTGTAAATTCAAACGTTTTGTTTGTAAATTCAAGTATTAATCATGGACTTTTTTGTAAAATCAAAAGTTTGGTTTGTAAATTTAATGGTTTTTGTAAATTCAAAAGTTTTTTCTAAATTCAAGTTTTATGCAAATTCAAAAGCTTTGTTTGTAAATTCAAAAGTTTTCTTTGTAAAATTTACATTTTTTGCTTCCAGTTCAATTCTGTTTTCTTCCACAGTAAAGACATTTGGCGCGCGTGTCTCTTCAGTCCAGGACCTCATGATATTTGCTGCATTCCATTTGTCATTGCAACTCAGCAATTTGTGAGGTCGGATTCCAAGATGGCTTTTTTATGGTTAATAGCACTTGTGTTGTATTTGTTTAAAAGTTTCATTTTTAACCGGAAACATGTCAGAATGTGATGAAATTAGGGGGCGACATCACTCTAATACACCAAGTTAACAATGTAAAGTAAAATGACAAATGTCAATTAAATCAAAACCATTGAATTTTTGTTGTTTTTTCTGACAGTCACCACCATCCACCACCATCACAATCCACCACCGCCACCATCACAGACGTGTTCCAGATTAGGAGATTACTGCACGTTCTCCATATGGACGAACACATGGCACCAACTCACTCCCCTTCAATCCTCACCAAGACAAAATTAGAGACTTTATTTTGGAAAAGCTATAATCCCAATTTCACACACATTTACAGACTATAATAGAATAATCCCTGTGAAAACACTGACTCATAATGACTGTCAATGCTTTATTTTCTGTTTGTCAAAAATCAAATGCTCTGCTGCCATCTAGTGGACCATATAGTACATTGCACTTGTTGTTTGTAAGAAAATGTTGATTGTATGAAACATGACGATCACCATGGCAACACTTTCAAGTTATTAACTCATATACAGGGAGTCTTGGTAACATCTGGACACACGGATTAAGAAAAAATAAGTATTATATATTTTACATAAAATAATTTTATAAAAAAAAAAGGGAAAAAATGACCTATTAAAAAAAAAATTGAAAATACTTTTTTTTACAAAATCAGTAACATATCTTGTAAATAATTTTTAGCCACAAAATGTTGTTTTCGGTAATGTCACATGTTTTTGTAAATAACTTTTTTTGTAAAAATTTTGTACAATTTTTGAAAATACAATTATTTTTGAAACATTAGTAACTTTTTTTTGTCACGTAAGATACTTTGTTGGTCATGTTTTAATGTCAAAAGTATCAGCAGTTTTTTGATAATCCCAGTCACATGTTTTTGTAAAATTACATTTTGTAAAAATGTTGGTAAAATGTTACTGTTTTGTTGCACCAATAACTTGTTTTGTAACATTTTTAAGTTGCATAAGTCATGTTTTGTAAGGTACAAGTTATAAGTTACAAGTTTTTGATAATGTAATTGTTTTACTTACATTTCAAGTAATGTTTTTAAAATGTTAGTTACACATTTGGAAAAATAACAAATAAATGTCACTCGTGTTTCTGTCAGTCATGTTTTTGTTAAGTTAATTCAATTTTTTTGTAAGATTTTGCAACATCCTGTGACATTGTTACAAAATATGACCTTTTTTTTAAACATCAATAACTTGTTTTGTAACATTTTTAAGTCATGTTTTCGTAAAGTAAGTTACAAGTTTTTGTAAAATTACACTATTTTGTAAAGAAATGTGACAACCTAATTGTTTTAGTAACATTTAAAGTAACGTTTTTTAATGACGTTAGTTGCATGTGTGGTAAAATAACATTTTGTGACATTTTTACAAAATATTACTAACACAAAATCCACCTTGATTATGTAGCAATTGTGTTTTTGTGACATCAATAACTCATGCAAGTAACACCAGTAACTTGTTTTGAAATGTTTTTGTAAAAATTCCAATAGTGTTGGTGACACATTTTTGTAACATTACACATGCTTTGTCACACTTTGTGCTTAAATCAGTGATTTTCTTGAACACCAGTTCATAATTTTCCACTAAAGCTGAGACAATTGTCTACATTTACGTTTAAAAAGACACCTTTTTTTTTACACCTTTCACAGCAGTTTTGTCTAAATAAAGTGTTTTTAATCCTAAAAAGAAAGAGTTACAAAGCATGAACACACATGATTTGCATGACGATGAATAATTCAGGATTAAAAAGGTCAAAAGCTCCAGGTAGAGAATGGAAACTTCACAAGAGGAGGAGGAGGAGGAGGAGGTGACTTCTCTTTTCTGACGTCACAGGATGTTTTCCCTTGTGAGAGGACGTGTGTGTGTGTGTGTGTGTGGAAGCAGGACTCACTCACTCACTCACTCACTCACTGACGGACTGACTGACAGACGGACGATGTCGGCGTGTGAGTCGTGATGAGGGAGAAGCCTCGAGGCCGTGGTCACAGATGAAGATGACTCTTTGCTGGATGTCGCTGATGCTGCTGAGCTGCAGCTTCTCCAGCGTCGCTCCGTCTCACAGCACATGTTCCTGCAATGGTACGTGGGTTTATCTTATCACGTTAAAACTAAAATAAAAATGCCAAACAGCCAAAAACTCAAGTGTGAATAACTTCATTCGACCATTTTCTTCTTTCACTTTCACTGTTTTTTTGTGTTTAGAGATCGTTTGAACTGCTCAGATTCACAGCTCAGGCTCGTAAAAAGCATAAAAATGTGTTCGTCCGTCGTTTATCGTGAATATACTATCACTTCTTATCTGTTAGCATGTTATTTTAGGACCTTAAATCACGCAGAAAGCCTTACAAAATACTGATAGGCAGGAACGACAAGAACATTTCTTGTCGCAGGAACATCGATACTTTTAAAAACGTGTTTCTATCTTTCACAAAATGTGCGGGAAAACGCAGACTCTGTGTGTTTCTGTGCACATTTTACAAAAACACAAGGATACGACGGAAACAGAAGAAAGGAAAAATTACTTTAAATAAAAAAATAAAAGGGAAAAAACTAACATTAAACGCTCAAATGTTACGGAAAAACAAGTTACTGACACGTTTTTTGCATCGTAGATAGAGTTTGTGTTGGTTTTTTGACAAAAGACAACAATCTGAAAAAGATCGAACTGGAGAGCTGCAACTCCCCCTTGTGGCACTCTGGATTATCACTGTAAAGGAAATTCACCTTGATTATGTAGCAATTGTGTTTTTGTGACATCAATAACTTGTTAGAGTCATGTAAGTAACACCAGTTACTTTGGTAAAAATTAGTCGGTGATACATTTTTGTAACATTTGTAAGTCATGTTTTCATAAAGTAAGTTACAATTTTTTTGTAAAATTACACATTTTGACAACGTAATTGATTTAGTAACATTTAAAGTAAAATGACAACATTCCATGATATTTTTTACAAAATATGACTGTTTTTTTAAACATCAGTAACGTGTTCTGTAGCATTTTTAAGTCACGTGAGAAACACCAGTTCATTGTTTTGTTAGTTATTTCAAATGTTGTAAAAATCCCAATAGTGTTGGTGACATTGTTGACAACTACACTCTGGATTATCGCCGTAAGGGAAATTCACCTTTTCTTTTGCGCTAATTAGCCCGACGGGACAGAAGGATTCACCTATTTATCTTAAAATCTAAGAATCCTTCATACACACGTCGTAAATAATCTCATGAATCGCAAATACGATCGTTTAAATTCCATTATTTCGGTGTGTGATGTTTTTTTCTCTCCTCCAAAGTCAGCATAGAAGTCCAGTGCCCGAACATGACCGAAAAAGAGATGACCTTTGACCTCTTCAGGGACGGGGACGTCATCTCCCAGGTCAAGTGCGTCCGTGAAAAGAACGCGACGCTGAAATGTGAGCGTCAGCCCCTGCGAGTGGGCGTGGACCTGCAGAAAGACCGACACCATAACTCAGTGAGTTTCCTCGTCACCAAGAGTCGATGTGGACTCTACCAGTGTGAGGGAACCGTCGTTTTCCCCCCTCCCATGGTTAAAGTACCCAGTGTTCTGAGGATCAAGGTCCTCGAAGGTAAATACTCACGTGCATACACGAGATACAAGTAGCCGCCAAAAATACTTCCTGAACACGCCCCTTACCTCTAGGACTCCCCTGCACGTGCAGCGAAGACGGCGGTAACCCTGGCGACGACCCCGGCGACGACCCCGACCAGAGACTTGTGTGGATTTGGATTGTAGTGGTTGCATTTCTCAGCATCTACGGCGTAACCGTCACTGCCATCGCTGTCGTCTACTGGGTGAGATATTTCCCACACGCATGAAAACAGAGAGAGATCAGAGACAAAATTGTAGTTTTTCTGAGGAAAAACTGACTCAACCCACTTAACAAAAGGCTTAAACTATGTTTTCAATTTTATCTTTCTGTTAAACAGCCTTTTCAAACAGGAAACAGAAGTTTGTGAACCACTCGCTCTGTGTGAATTGGTTTGGAAACTCTTGTTTTCATTCAGAAAAGTTCCGTCTAAAGGCAAGAAAAAGTGGTAAATAACTTAAATTGAGTTAGATTTTATTAGTTGAGCTTTTTGTTAAGTGGCTACTTTTTCTTTTCAACTTAATCTTTTTAATTTTCTTGCTGGAAAGAGGGCATTTGGAAAATGTTAGTTCTCCCACACCAAACCCCATAAAGAAAAGTTTTTAGTTTTAAAATTGACTCTAAACGTGGTCAAATTCTGCTATAACACAAATATAGATGAGTATATACTGAAATATTTAGTGTATATCACACATTTATTCAGTATAAAAGGGAGTTTTAGTGACCACAGACACATTTATCCCATGAATCTAAGACCCTGTGTTGTCTCATGTCACGATAAATTAGATATAATCGAGGGATTTATTGATCCCAGCCCCTGGTTGTGGTGTTTTTCAGGTGAAGCTGAGGAACACGGACACTCACAGCGACTACATCAACACCAAACCCAGAGTGTCGCGGGAGCGCAGGAAGAAGAAAGGCGTTCAGAAACCTATACCACGACACTTCTGACTCCATATACACACACACACACACACAGAGAACATTCTTCAGGTTCAGAAGCCGCCGTGGCTGAATAACAAACAATAATAATAAAGAAAGAGGAGGCAGATATTACACCTCACAGCTTTGGTTTTGCTTTCTTTCTTTAACCGTTATGACCTCATTCACACACTTCTCAGGTTGGAACCCCCCATCTCTGCGGTCAGAGCGTGCAGGGGTGAAAACTGCCTGACGGAGGGGAGTTTAACCACAAGCAGTTCATTCAGCTGCGTAAATCTGTGTATCATCACTGGTGTTACAAATAACACCCGTGTGAATATGTTAACACTTTTTAAGAATGAGATAAATATATGGGATTTTATTGTTTGAAAACAAACTTGTAGTTCTCCCCGTCGACATCCGACAAAATGATTGTAAATCTCTAACGTTTGTCAGATTATAAACGTTAGATATTCACAATTATTTTGTTGGATGTCGACGGGAACGAGTTTCAGACGGACAGTGACTCCAAGCCTGTGACGACTTCCTGTCCATTGAGCTGTCTCCAAAACTCTATAGCCAATCAGCAGGCACCTTCCTAAGGCCCACCCACAAACAAAAAAAAACATGGCGCAAGGAACGATTGAGAGTGCGCAAAGAACAAGTGAGGGAGCGAATAACAAGTGAGGGAGCGCAAAGAAAGTGAGGGAGCAAAGAACAAGTGAGGGAGAAGAACAAGTGAGGGAGCAAAGAACAAGTGAGGGAGCAAAGAACAAGTGAGGGGAGCAAGTGAGGAAGAACAAGTGAGGGAGCAAATAACAAGTGAGGGAGCAAAGAACAAGTGAGGGAGCAAAGAACAAGTGAGGGAGCAAAGAACAAGTGAAGAACAAGTGAGGGGAGCAAGAGTGAGGAGAAAGAACAAGTGAGGAAAAGAACAAGTGAGGGAGCAAAAAACAAGTGAGGAGCAAGAACAGTGAGGGGAGAAGAACAAGTGAGGAGCAAGAAGAACGAGGGAGCGCAAGTGAGGGAAAAGAACAAGTGAGGGAGAATAACAAGTGAGCAAGTAAATAACAAGTGAGGAGTGCAAAGAACAAGTGAGGGAGCAAATAACAAGTGAGAGAGCAAAGAACAAGTGAGGGAGAGGGAGCGAGTGCAGCAAAGAACAAAGGGAGTGTAAATAACAAGAACGAGGAGCACAAAGAGGAGTGCAAAGAACATGTGAGGGAAAAGAAAAGTGAGGGAGGCAAGTGAGGAGAAAGAAGTGAGGGAGAGTAAAGAACAAGTGAGGGAGTGTAAAGAGCAAGTGAGGAGAAAAGAGCAAGTGAGGGAGCAAAGAACAAGTGAGGGAGTGAAGAACGAAAGGGAGCAAAGAACAAGTGAGGAGTGTAAGAACGAGTGAAAAGGAGTGATCGTAAAGAACAAGTGAGGGAGCGTAAAGAACGAGTGAGGGAGCGTAAAGAACGAGTGTATTTTCAAACAATAAAATAGAATATTTTTGAATGATGAAATGATTTTATTTGCTTGTTAAAAAGTGTATCATATAAAATAGGAAACATTGATGTAATTCCACAGTGAGACAAAATCTAAAAATGACTAAGTTGTGGGTTTTTTCTGTTGTTTTTTTAAAACTTTGTTCGCTGGTATTTCTGTGAAAACAGGAACGTTTCCTCTCGGTGAGTTAACATCGCTGACGCTGGCAAGAACAAGTGAAGAAGTGAAACAAGAGGTTAGCACTTCAAACAATAACAACCCTGCACCACTTCCTGTCTTCCTCCACACCCCCACCCCGCCACACTGTGTGTGTGTGTGTGTGCAGACGCGGGACTCCACCTTCACCTCGCTCACCTTGCAGTTTTCTCTGCAGAAGAAGAAACAAACACACACAGGTTTTTTATTGGGTTCATTCAAACTGCACGTCTGGTTTTCTCTTACTCTTTCACCACAGAGATTAACAGCAGGATTAACACGTTCACCGTCGCCACTCTGTCAGGATATGACATGATAAAACAATCTGCTTCCCCCGCCGCCGCCGCAGCAGCAGCAGTAGCAGCAGCAGCACTTTTTGAATTTACAACAGAAAACTTTTGAATTTGCAAAGAAAACCTTTGAATTTACAAAAGAAAACTTGAATTTATAAAGAAAACTCAGATTTGCAAAAACAAAAACTGAATTTGCCAATTATAACTTTCACAAAATTTTAATTTACAAACCAAATTTTCGAATTTACAAAGAAAAACTTTGAATTTGCAAAAATAAATTGCAAACGGCCTAACAGTGATCCTAGTTTTGTTTGCAAATATGTTTTTTGTTTTCAAATCCACTCTGTTTCCACATTGAAGACACAAAATGACCTCCATAGATAAGTGGAGTTCTGTTAAATTGTAGTTTGGGACGTCTCTCCGGCTCTCACTGATAAAAACACAGGGGAAAAGATTTTTTTGTCACTTTGTAAACCTTCCACACTAAACCCTATTAAGGAAAACGTCGATTTTAAAATAACAGCTCACAGGAGTTTAACGGTGGAGTTCATCACTGGTGAAGTTAATCACTGCTGCCTCCATCACTCAAGTTCAAATGTGTTATTCTGTGACTCCAGTGTTTCCTAAATTTAAATATCTTTATGGTAAATCCAAAAGAATGATGTGAATGAGGCAGCAATAGACCAGCAGCTCCTGTGTTTCCTCCAGCTAAAAATGCTGATTTTCTCTATGGACTTTGGTGTGGGAGAGTGAGCGCTTCACAAACCTCAAATTCTTTTTATTTCCTTCTTTCTTTTGTTATTTATAGATTAAGTCTGTGTGATAAACATGTTGTTTTATTGTGACATACATGTGCTTTGTCACTGTCCTCATGACGATGGAATATTCTGAGATTATTTTCTTACCGAGCAGTTGTTGGTCCTTTGTTTGACCAGATTAGACGCTCAGAGGACGCGTCATAAACTTAAAAAAACGACTGTAAGATGAAAAAACTTTTTAAAGCTCAAGTTTATTTCTTGTTTACAGTGATAATAATAATCCCTTACGTCCGCTTCAGCGTTGCAGTTGCGCGTCTGACCTGTGGTGTTCTGGAAAAATGCGTCCCCTGAGCAACTTGGTCGCCTGCTCCTGGCTGACGGATGACAGCTCCTGCTCCGTTACCTTGACAACGAGATCAGGACAAATATAAACATCACTGTTTATAGCGGGCCACGATACATATACAGAAATTTAATTTTATATATATATATATTATATATATATATATATATATATATATTACACACATATATTTATATGGAGGCGTGGCCGCAGGACACCATTTTATGTCGACAGATGTCCCTCAATTCAACAAACTGGACTTATGCTGTACATAATTATCTCATGTCTGTCTCTCATGTTTTAAATATATAAACGGATTATTCTTGTTCAAATCAGAACAAAAAAGCACAAGAAAAGGTTCATAATAATGTACAGTATGGAACAAACGTAAATATCTGTGGACCAACATTTATTACATTTCCGGCTCTAATTTTTTTTTTAAAAAGAAAAGAGATTAAGAAAAATCCAGCCTCACCAGAACAGGATTAAATCCCAGGATTCTCAGGTGGCGAATCTTGACGGCCAAGAGACCACGAGGGTCGGACGTACCGAAGCAAAGCACGGACAGTGGCGCACAGATTACTGCGATTCTGAGGGATTAACACAGAAGCAACAAGCATTCTCAGCTTCACACGACACAAAATTTCAATGAAAACACAAACAAACGTGAAAGTTGGACAAATAAAATCCCTCGCTGTAATTTTGAATGCACATTTCAATACTTTTGACTGAGACTGTAATCCTGTACAGTTGAATTTTGATGATTTAAATTCTTTCTGTTCTCAAATTCAAATACAACATCAAAGACACAGAACCTGGAATCAATCTGTGCTTTTTAAGGTTCACAGGCCGATTTAATACAATTATGACGATTAATATTTGGGTTTCTCGCTGAAAGAGACCAACAACTAATCCAGAAATGTCATTTATGTCCTAGGATTGGTTGCTAATCCCTCTTTTACATATTTCACGTCATTGAAATCAAGTAAAAAATAGTTTTACTACCCTGCAGTGTTGACATGTTGTATATTTGAACTATATGTTATTATTTTTTACACTATATGGAGTATGTTGTCTGTCTGAAAGTGTTGTATATGCCTCCCTCGTCTCTGTGAGCTTCATTCCTGCTTGAATAAAGGTTTAAATAAAAGAAAATCCATGTGAAAATAACTGCAGTGGATTTCAGAGCTTCTTAAAGACGTTAGATAATATTTGTACCTTTGACTGCTCTCTGCTGGAGACGACGCTGCCGCTCCTTCACTGAGACTCACGGATGTTTCCTTTGGTGGAGGTTTTGTTATCACGGCGTCTGAGAGTGAACACGAACACACACACACACACACACACACACACACACACACACAGCTACTGTTTTAGTTTAGGTTTTTTTTTGCATCAATAACTGAGAAGAACGTAGATCTTCACCTATGAAATAGGCGTTCTCCACTAGCACCATTTCCTGTAGCCTCGTCTCTGCCTGGTCCTGGTCCTGAAGCAGACTCTGCAGGATCTGTGAGAGCTGAGGGTTCACAGGTGGACTTGAGGGGGCGGGGCCATCGAGGACAGACAGGGGCACGTTCAAGGGACAAGGGAGATGAGGACGATCCAGACGGAGACACAGGTCCAACGTCTGGAACATTCTCACCTGGTTGTCGAGATATTTCAACGCTGAGGGCGACACAGAATCAAGTGACATTAAGAAATGAAGAAAATCAGGTGTGTATCACATCTTGTGTTTGTGTGTGTGCGTTGAGTGTCTTACGTGTGGAGCTAAAGCACTCCATCGTACTCGGCTGCAGGAGCTGCTGCAGTGGCTCGGAGGGAAAGTGGCCCAGGAGACACAGGTAGAACACAGACTTTAACAGTCTCAGTTCAGTCATCTTGGGCAGATACGGGACCAGGACTTGAGTGAGACCATCCAGGAACCTGGAGCGGCAACAAAAGGAAACACATTTACTTCACGACTCTTTATCCCACCTCTGAAGTTGGAGATTATTCAGACAAACTATGGTCTAAACCACTTACTTTCTCACACCAAACTCCATAGAGAAAACCAGCGATTTTAGATCACAGCACACAGGAGTTTTTGATCCACTGCTGCTTCCATCAGTAAGTTCACATTTGTCATTTTGTCAAATCTGTGATTGAAATCTTTTGTTTAGATTTACCTCAGTGACACAAAGTGACCACACGAGGCAGCAGTGGAACAGCCTCTCCTGTGTCACTGTGAGCTAAAATCACTGATTTTCTCTATGGGGTTTGGTGTGGGAGAGTGAGTGATTTGTAAACTCGTGTTTTCATTCAGAAAATGCCGTCTAAGGGCAAGAGAAAGTGGTAAACTGCTTGAGTTGAAGTACATTTTATTAGTGGAGCTTTTATATAACACGCACAATATTATGAAGCCAACAAAAGGACAAACCAGCGAGGAAACACCTTCATTAATGAGGAAACACTGAGGTCACATACGAGTCATAATAACATTGAGCAGTGAGTGACCTACTGTTGTCTGTGCTGCCGCAGGTCATAGTTCAGAGAGGAGAAGACCTTTAGGACACAGAGCAGATCCTGAAGCGTCAGAGCGTCCGGACAGGACATCACCTTCTCCATGTACGCCTCCATCAGAGAGGACGGACAGAAGAGGAGGTCCTCGAACGCAGAGAGGAAGAGGAGGAGCTGAGCAGAGAGAAGAACACAAGTGTGACTGATGATTTTTAGTTATTATGTATTACAAAATCCCCAAAAAATACTTGTATAATGCATAATAAACAGGCCCAAATATACAAGTTGAAGGGAATAGAAAAGAGCTAGAGCAGCACCTGCTTGTTGCTCCACATGTCCATGGTGGAGGTGATGTAGTCTGAAGTGCCAGTGAGCATGTACAGGTCTCTGTAGTGCAGCTCCCGACAGGAAAGCAACACTGCCAACAATCTGTTGAAGGGGGTTCCATGAAGGTTTTCTGTGTGTGTTGACAGTGGGAGAGCACATTTGTTTAGTTTAATCACAAAAGTCACACTTTTTCATGGTTATATGTGTATGTATATATATATATATATACATATATATATATATATACACATATATGTATATATATACACATATATATATACATACATATATATATACATATATATATATATATATATATATACACACACACACACACACACATATATATATATATATGTGGATTGGATAGTTTTAAACTAACTAACTCAATCTCAGAATTTCAGCTATAATCTCTGACTTTAATCTCAGAATTCTGACTTTATCTCAAAATTCTGACTTTATCTCAAAATTCTGACTTTATCTCAAAATTCTGAATTTAATGTCAGAATTCGAACTTTGATCTCATTTATAATATAAAAAATATTTTTATATATACATAAAAGGTTTTCTTCAGTGAAAATGTTGCACGCTCTGTGTCAACATTGTATCCCTCATAAGATCCAGTCTTTTTTACTGAAATCATAATAGTAATATGTTGTTGTTTTTTACCTGTGAACTTCTTACTACAGACATCGAGCAGAGGTTTGGAGAAGAAGCCCATCGTGGCCATGGTGGTGATCATGTAGTGGGTGTTGGGAAGTGTGAACTGATCCGTCATTGACAAAGCCTTTTTCTGAAATAAACAACACACACACACACACAGATACTGAATTCAAATATGAATAAACATAATATCTGCTGGAGAACAGGAGACACAGGGATTTTCCTCTGGTTAAAAACTAACACTCGTGAAGACAGACCTCGAGTTTACGTTTGAGCGTCAGCGGAGCGTCTTTCCCCGACATCCGCATCATCGTCTGCAGAGATTTTACATCCTGGATGTCAGGAATCTGAGCTTCAACGATCAGCCTGGGATAAAGAAACGCAAGAGACAGAGAGTAAATCAGTGTTTTTACTGAGTCTAAACACGTTAATCAATAATAAAAACACACAGTTTCACTTGTACACAACAATATAAGACATTAATGAACATTAAAACTGTTTTCATAAGTTACACTAATTATAATTCCTCTCCAGGTTTAAGAGAAACAGGTTTGTGCTATTGTTCCTGTGTGGAGTGTATCCAAACCTAACAGTGGTCGAGGAAGTCGATGTGATGGAGAAATACATGGTATTATGGTATTTAAAGCACTGTTTTAGAGGTGTACTGCTTGTGTTTGTGTGCGTTTGTGTGGTACCTCATGGCCTCCTTGAGTGCGTTGACATTGGGACAGTCGTCCATGTTCTCCAGACAGGAGGCCAGGATCGACAGGCTCTTCGTGTCATAGTCGTTCAGGTTCGCCTGTGAGTGAGTGAGTGAAAAAGAGACACACACGACAGACATGAAGAGGTAGCACATGTCTTTTCTTCTCACTTACTGCTCTTAAGTACCCAAGAATGGAGCAATTTGAGAGTTGTATTGTATGTCATATATTTAATATTTATTGACTTGTTTTAAATATGTATTAAAGATACTATGAGCAGCTGTAACTGTAACTCTGCTCTGACTGATGTCAAACATGACATTTTGTATGTGTGTCTGACCTGATAGAAATTATTATTAATCTGCCAATAAATGATCCTAACATGTATTTGTTTGTATGTGTTTTGGATTATTTAAATATATACTTGAGGATTCATTTCATTAAAAAATAAAGGTGGGAGATGATTTTTTTAGTGTACCTGACATGCTCGTAGGAAAGTCTGGACCACGCGGCTGTGTTGCGGCACACCCAGGCTGACTATGCTCAGGAGAGAGTAGGTCACATCCTCGTTGCGCATGTCTCCCACACACTTCATGGCTCTTTTCAGCAGCCTGTGAAAGCCAGGATGCTCAAACATCAGTTGCAGCTCAAGGCGCCGCTGCTCCTCTGACAGCTTCTTTGAGATGGACCACATGTGCGTCAAGCAGCTGCTGACCTGTCGAGTAGTGGGCGCATACTGAGTGGTGAAGTCCAAGATGTCTGAAGGGGAGCCACATCGCTGCAGGTTTTCCACAAAATGGTAAGTCTTCTGCCTCTTGACTGAGGTCCTCTCATCAGACAGAGAGACAAGCTCCTTCTCCTGCACACTGTGGAAACTATCCTGTGAATAAAACCTCACTGAGTGGAACGGACTCGTGAGCAGGCAGGTCTGGTTTTGCCCCGTGCACCAGACATGTGCAGACCGAGTGTGACGAAGAGACGAGTCTTTGATTGATGTTGCCACCAGAAGACTACGGTGTGTCAACGGAGTCCTGCGGCTACAAAAGCGAAGGGTCCATTTCAGGACTTCCTCTGTCACCCACACAGACATCATGAAGTGACTTCAGCAGTGTCCCTGTGAAGAGCAAGTAGATCACATCTATACATAAAGCGTTGTAGCATTTCTTTTGACTCGGTCTTATAACCTAGGGATGCACAATACTGGACTTAATGCCAATATCAGATATATTTGGAATGGTTGAGCTCGTAACCGATACAAATATATACGTTGTCTCTTTAAGTTAACATAATGTTTTTCATACACGTATCACAGCAGATGTATATATTAATGTCCACATTGTACAAAAATGAATAAACATTAAACAAATAAAAGTATAGAAGTCAAGGAAGTAACAGCTTATTCAGGTACTGTCATATTGAAATCAAAATGGTAATAATAATGTAAAAATTGCTATTTCAGTTAAAAATAATTGCAACAAATAACATTAAGTAATTTTAATGTCTAAAGTTTTGTTTCCTAAAACACAAAGAATTCATCTGCACAGTAACATCTAAACATCAACAAAGGAGTTAAGATTTGATATTTCAGTGCACTGTTGTTATTATTATCGTTCCACTAAATTAAGGTTTAAAGGTGATGCGTAAAATAATATTATTACAACACTATGATGCACTAGTACTAAAATATTGGTCTCAATAATTAGAATTTAATAATGTAATATAAGTCATGCTATTTAACGCTTAAAATCTCGGTCATACAGACAGTAATATTAAATTAGTAGTTTTTTTATCAACAAGGTCAAAAAATCATGAATCGTAGGCTAGCTACATTAGCTTATGTTAGCCGAACACCTACCTTGTAACTGTTATCGTGTAAACAACTCTCGCAAAATAACTCATGGCGCTTCATGTGCCACACATATCGATTTACCGGCGTTATATATTGTCATATGTTATCATTAAACCTTAGTTTTATGTTAAATTGTTGTAAAAACTCTTCCTCGCTACACTCTCGTTGCTAATATGTGCGCCGGCATGTTGGGTCCTTAATGGGAAGCTAGTAGACCCAAATTTTGCCTGACTAACAAAAAAAAAACAAAAAAAAACGCACAAGCAATTAAAAAAGTAAAATATCCGACGTGTAGTATTTTTATAGTAGTGATACAGCTAGACTTTTTAGACACTTATTGCCATACATATTTATTTTTATTTTTTTACATTTTTATTTTTTAGTGGCGTTTCTGACTCGCACTCAAACAGGCGCAACTTTCGATCATTTCCTAGCAACCAAAAGACGCTGTACAAACAGAATGGCAAAATTTGTGCTCGCTGGTAAATTTTTTTAATTTTTTAACGAAATTCTTATTGTTTATAGCAGTTCAATGCGTCTTATTATTATTATTATTATTATTGTTGTTGTTATTATGGTAGCCCGTATAAAATATATATAAAGGTAAGTCATATTTATGAGAAAGTATCTCATAATACTGACCGAGCATCTCATAATTATGACTTAATTCTCATAGTTTCTCATTATTATGACTTAGTTTTTCATTATTATGACTTAATTCCACATAATCCTGCCTTCGTCTCTCATTATTATGACTTAGTTCTCATCGTTTCTCATGATTATGACTTAGTTTCTCACAATTATGACTTAACATCTTGTAATTATGACTTTGACAGGTAAGTCTGACTGTCCTCACTTTGCCAAAGCGGAGCTTCTATCAGACTCATTGCAGAGATCGCTGCCAAACTTCAGGGTCCATAAGATCCCCATCCTCCCACAGGAATGGAAAGTGAGCTATTTGTGTGTTTATTTTTGCAAACCTTAAACCCTTTTTCCAGTGTAACCTCAGTTTGCCCTTTGACAGGAGTGGCTGGAGGCCACGTGCAAAACAAACGGCTGGAAACACGAGAAGTCGCCTTTAATCTGGAGGGAGCTGGTGGATCAAGGAGGCAAAGGGACGATTTTAGGAGGCTTCAGCGACTTCCTTGAGCACTGTCAGGTTTGGATATACTGTTGTGTTTGTGTTTTTCTTTTATTTAGAATCAGAGCAAGGAAACAGGAAAGAGAAAACGTTCACATCTCCACAGAAATTTTGACATCTCCTCCCTCTTTGAGTCCAGAATCTGTCCTTTAAGCACAAATAATAACTTTTAATACCTTTATTTTATTATTAATGTTCCCAAAAGGTTGAATCCAATTAATCTTTTATACACGCTGTACTTTACATTAAAAGAAAATAACAGTTAAAAGTTTAAAAACATGTAAATTTACAATTTGAACATAAACGTTTGTGGAAAAAACATTTCACAAATATTTGTGAAGATATTTCACAGAATTTCAAAATAAAAGTGTTTGTGTTGACATGGAACGACATATCACTTGCGATAAAAATCATATTTATGATGCAAAATGAATATTTTCCAAACATGAATACTCAACATCACTCGATACTAAGCGATGGGTCACGTAGGGCCCGCGGGCCACAGGTTTGACACCTTTGAGTAAAAAAACACCAGAATATTAAAAAAGTGGATTAAAAAACAGTGCGTGTGTGTGATGACAGAATTACTACAACGTGACGTCAGCGATGTCCACAGAGACGATGTTGAGTGTTGCAGCATATAATCTGGAGAGTGGGATTAAGGAGCAGGAAGGCGTCGCTCTCATCAAACCTCTTCACATCTGGATCAGCAGGTCTGACGTTGTGGGAAAAACTCAAACATTAACATTATTGTTCTTATTTGTCTTAATCATCTGATAGTTTGTTTATTTACCAGTGCCCTCAGCCTCACCTGCTCTGTCCTAATCCCTAATCTGGTCACTGCTGAGGTTTTCCCTCAGGCTGCTGCAGTCAGCCTTCATCTGCTGGACCTGGATGAGGAGGAGGAGGAACTGCAGGTCATGAAGATGGAGGTGGAGGATCTGGCTCTGCCTCTTCTCCACCAGGTACGACCAGATTTATATTCATATAGTGTTTGACATAGTCATATTCTGAGTATTTAATCTATGACATTAATTCAGAATTGTGAGGGAAAAAGTCTGAGTTGAAATCGGAACACTGAGATTACATTTTGGGGAATAATTTGGAATACTGAGATTAAAAAGTGTGAATTCTGAGAAAAAAAGTTCTTTTTGCAGATTAAAGTCAGAATTTTGGGATTAAAGTCAGATTCTGAGATTAAATAAGATTAAGATTTGAGATTAAGATTGAGTGGGTTTTTTTAAATAGTGGCAGGCATCCGTCGTGGAATCCTGAACTCGGTGAAGTTGCTCCAAGTTTCCGAGTTAAAAATCCTCTCAGGGGAATTTTTCCCTTTTCAGGAACGCCTCGCAATCACAGATATTCCGACTTGAGTGACTGTGTCAGTGTTTCCTCACAGGTGAGCATCCACACAGACGTGGACGAGGCCTTCCACGGAGCAGATGTCGTCCTGCTGCTGGATGAACGATGCTCTGACGACAGCGACGAGAACCAGAGCGTAGAAGAAAAGAAGGAGAAGTGGAGAATGAAGAAAATCTCACAACGATACACAGATTACGGACGACTCATCGACACCAGAGCCGACGAGCAGGTGAAGGTTGTCGTCTGTGGGGACTCGTTTGTCAACGCCAGATGTTCTCTGCTCGTGGATGCCGCTCGCTCCATCAGCAGCGACCGTTTTGTCGCCATGGCAACGCAGCTGGAGACCGAGGCCAGGGCCATAATCTCAGAGAAGCTGAGCGTGAAGACGTCAGGTGACGACACATTTGTCCGTCTCTGTGAGGCCACATCACCTCACTCATGTCACCTCTTCTTCTTCTTCTGGTGCAGATGTGACAGATGTGATCGTGTGGGGAAACATCAGCGGCAGTTTCTACGTTGACCTGCAGAGGGCGCAGGTGTTCAACTTTAACGGGCCAATAAGAGGACCGCCTTCTTTCTCACTGTCACTGCTGAAGATCTTCCACCACAGGTTCGTTTTCAAAATATTTCACATTTTACAAAAACTCGCAGAGTTACAAAACAACTATATTTATGTGACTAAAAAGTATTTAAAATGTTGTAAATTTACCAAAAAAATCACAAATATTCACTACATATCTTTAAATTATAGTTGAAATTCTTAAAAAAACATTATGTACGTAATGTATTTAAAATGTTATAAATTTACAAAAACGTGACAAACATTGGCTATATTATTGAGATAATTGTCAAAATATCTTTAAATTAGTTTAAATTATTTTTTTTAAATGCAGCCAAAACATTATCTGCAGTCACATCATATTTCTCGTCTTAACTCAGACTCCGTCAGGTTTAGAAACAGGTTTGCGATCAAATTACAACTCTGTTGTGTCTCAGCTGTGGTGCCATTGTTGATTTCACAATTTAATCTCATGATTGTCATTTAATCTCAGATAGAATAACATCCTGTCCTGTATTGGGAAATGCCCTCAAAAAATCCCAGGCTCTTCGTATTATTCTTCTCCTTCTTCTTCCTTCCAGGAAATGGCTGGAGTCAGACTTCCAGGACTTGGTGCGTCGTCGTCGTGATGCGGTGACTTCCAAGACCGGACACGGAGCGGCGGCCATGTCAGCAGCTGACGGAATCCTCACACTTCTCAAAGCCTGGAACGGCAGCTGTGGCCCGGACAGAGTCTTCTCTCTGGGTGTCGTGTGTCCAGGTCCAGACAAGAACAATAAAACTACATTTGTGACATATTTGTACACACTGTGAGCAGAAACCAGAGGACAAACAGATTTTAACCACTTATTTAAAGGCTCGGCTCATAAAAATCCATGTTTGCTGCTTTATTTTAGCTGTTTTCAAGCTGGAAACTAAAAGTTTGTAAAGCGCTCACTCCACCACACCAAACTCCAGAGAGAAAACTGTCGATTTAACAACAAAGCACACAGGAGTTGTTGATCCACAGCTGCCTCCATTAGTAACTTCAAATGAGTTATCTTTTTGAATTTGGCATTTGAAATCCTTTGTCCAGATTAACTTCAATGACAGAAAGTGACCACACGAGGCAGCAGTAGACCAGCAGCTCCTGTGTCCCTGTGAGCTAAAAACGCTGATTTTCTCTATGGGGTTTGGTGCGGGAGAGTGAGCAGGTTGACAAACTTCCGTTTCCTGTCTCACAGTGAGATAAAGCAGCACATATAAATGTTTAAGATACGGCAGAATTGCTGGACTAGTTGATGTGAAGTGGGATTATTTCCCCGCGTCTCTCTCTCAGGTTTCTACGGCCTCCCCGACGGCGTCGTCCTCTCCGTTCCCGTTTCCTTCGCAGACGGCAAACACTCAGTGTTGGTGCCGGACATGAGCGTCAGTGACGAGCTGAAGCGGAGGCTTCACCTCTCTGCCAGTGAACTCACACAGGTAACACAAGCACAGAGGGAGGAGGGGGAGGGGGAGGAGGAGGAGGTGATGTGTGAACACAAACACTACAGAGATTATTTTCTTTCTCTTTCAGGAAAAACTGGCATCAGAGAACGACGGCGACGACAACAAATAAGCCACATCTCTTTCAGTTTGTCCTTTTATTCTCTCAGTTTCACACAATATTTGCTCTTTTTAGATTATTTTTTTCCACTTAAATGACAAAAGAATAAAAACAAAAAACCTCCTCGTGGTGAAACTTGCTCTCACTCGCTGCTGTTACGGATGTTTTTAGATCAAACTGAGTCACTTTATGGAAAAAGAGGGAGAAATTAGAAAATAGATATTTATATATATATATGTATATGTTCCTGTTTGTTTTTTTAAACGTTTTTGTTTTAATTGTACAGTTCCATAAGTGTGTTGAATTATACGGTTGAAGAAGCAGTACGCTACACTACCAGACACAGATTTTAGTCCCGTCGATATTCTCTTAATCTGCTGTTAATCTGCTGCTTCTGAAAGACATCACAGCGTCTTTTTCCTTTTTTTTCTCTCTCTCTCTCTCTCTCAAATTGTGAAGAACGCCGTCGTGGCAACGCAAGCTTTTTTACATGCAGAATATACAGGAGCATTTTCTACACTATACACAAGGGGGCGCCGCCGAGTGGACACAGGAGAAGACAAGATACGACGCGGAGGGAATGAGGGAGGGAGGGGACAAACGACGACACATTTCAAACAAAGCTTTTAACGTTTTTTTTACGTCCCTTTCAAAATAAAAGAAAAAAGAAGGATAATCTGAGTAACCTTGGGTTAAAAAACACCGTGGGGGAAACACATGCGTGATTAACGGCATGCACAGACCTGTCGTGGCACAAAGGAACTTTCTTTTTTCCCCCGTTTTCTATACAACAAACAAACCGTTTACTTCTGGATTAAACGTCTGGACATAATTGTGGTTAAAGAATAGAAATTCAATGAAACAAGTCCAAACTAATTGTTTTTTAGCTCCGCAAATGTGAATATTTGTGGTTTATTTCCTCTATTTCCTGACTCTTTATAAACCAAATGACCAGAAAATAATCCCAATCACGTGTTGACGCCCGATCACTTCAATCTACGACATCCACCGATGTCAGAAATGAAAGATTAAGTGTAACCATGGAGCTCTGGTGGGCTCAGATTACGATGTTTAACTTTGGGATTTTGGAAACTGAAGGGACAAAAAAAAACAACTTTAAACAAAAAAAAAAAGGTGCAATCAACTTAAATTAAATAATTTATTATCGTATATCTCTCTCTATATATTATAATAATAGTAATATCATCTTCATACGACCGTCTGGATGGAAAACAAAAGGTTTTAAAAACGATAAAGGCATCGTTCTCGTGTTAATCCCAGTTTAAGATCCTGAACCAAATGTTTTCCCTCGCTACATTTTGGTTGTTTTTTATTAATTAAATGAAATTAAAGTAAAGATTAAACACAGATTAAATCTACAGTATGTGATGAAAGCCGAGCGATAGAAGCCACTGATCCCAAAAAAAGAAAAACACAAAAACAAAGATGGTCCTGAAGTGAAACGTCAGGTAACAGAGGCTGAAAGTGACACCTGAAAAAAAAGCCTGGTTCACACTACAACCAACGACGCGTTAATCCAGGTTTAATCTAAAATCGGATTCAAGGACGTCTACGGTTTCTTGTCCTCTGACGTCTTCACTGCCGCAGACTCAAAATGTTCACTTTAACCAAATCAAAAGAACTTTAACTGCGTGGAAGATGCTAGTCATGTTTTGGGATTATTGGGAGATTATGTTCTACAATCAGATTTAAACTGAGGACTGCATCGACGAGGACAGGTGAATGGCGATGTTCACTTTAAGCGGCCGTTTAAAAATCAAAACAAAGAACCTTAACTGCATGGAAGACACTGGTCATGTTTTGAGATTATGCAGGGATTATGGCCTAGAATCATACTTAAACTGAAGATTGTATCAGCCAATCGCTGGTTTCAGTCATAGTCAAATTTCAAGGGTCTGGTGACAGGTTTCACATTTAGGTTTTGACGCTCATGAGCCACATTTGAGGGATTGAGCCCGATTTAATCTCAATCCCTCAACACTGACTTTCCTGATTGGAAAATGTCAGTGCGTTTCTTTTGTTTTAACGATGACGGCGTCGGATGTCGAGTTTTCTTTCCCTGGAGCTCGAGAAACAAGAGGGAGAAGATGGAGCGTCGGTTAATCTGGAACGACATCTGAACACTCCTGAAGATACAAAGACCTGGACCTGGAGGAGGGTCTTCAATGACTCCTCATTCTGAATCATGTCTGATTTCTTTTCGTTTAAAAATAAATAAGCGTGGCTTTTCCTGGGCTGGAGACGGTTGTAGTGTGAACACGCGTCTTAATAAGAAAGCGAAGAACGAACCAAACCATCAACAAACAAACGCAGGATTAAACGTCAAACTGTGATAAATGTGCGGTACGCGTCCGTACGTCTGGATACAGAGGAGATGGAGCGCTGAAGCTACGACCGCGGTTGTTGTAGAGGAGGTGGAGGTGTGTGTACCTGTCTGTCAGAGCCGAGCTCCAGCTCCTCGTCCACCTGCTCCAGTTCACTTTGGTCCAGAAGCTCAAAGTCCTCGTCCTCGGTGGGGACCAGCGTGTCGTCGGGCAGCTCCTCCGCCGCTGCCGCCTCGTCCGGCTCCTTGTTGGCGGTCGGCGGCGGCAGTGCCACCTCGTCCGGCGCCGCCTCTGTGCTGGTGACTGTAGTGTCAGCCACGGTGTGGGCGTGGCTCTCCAGAGTGGGGAGGAGCTCAGCGAGAGCGGACTCCTCGGTGGCGTCGCTGGACGACAGCAGCGCTGACAGAGTGTTCTGCACCACAGTGGAAATGGCCGTGCTCACTATCTCCTCACTCAACGCCTCCAGGGAGCGTTGTGCGCCCTGAGCCACCGCCATCTCCTTCTCCTCGCCACCCCCCAGTGGCCCCGCCTCCATCTCCGGCGGTCCCGCACCCCCCGGTGGCTGTCCGTGTCCGTTGAAATGCGTGTTGACAAAGTGGAGCGGGGAGGCGAGGTGCTGGATGAGGAGCGTGGCGGGGCTCAGCGGCTCCGCCTCCGCCTGAGCGCCGGCCTGCGCTCCGTCCGGGTGGGCGGGGCCTCGCAGGGGGAAGAGGAGGAGGTTGTGGTCGATGGACGGGAACTCCTCCACCGAGGGGAACTCTGGGAGGTCGCGGAGGTAGGACTCCTCCGGGTCGCTGTGGAAACTCTGCTGGTCCAGGTCTAAGTCCAGAGACAGCACACCATTAACGACTAGCAGGTAACCATGGCAACACGGATGTCATTAGAACATTTTTAGACCATTACTTTTATTTATTTTATTTATTTCATCAGACAAAAACATAGTTTCACTTAGTTTCTTTGAGTGAGTGAGTGTTGACCTTCAGAGACGTCGGTCAGTTGAGGAGTGGTGGCTCTGGACACAGAGAAGCCTCCGCTCTCTAAGATGGACGCCTCCTCGTCCGACAGCTCAGAGTCTGTGATGGCCATCGCCAGAGCGGTCGTCTTCACGTCCACCTGAGCCCAGAAAAACACATTATATATATATATATGTATATATATATATATATATATATATATATATATATGTATATATATGTATTTTATTGTATGAAAATGTCATTTTTGTCACATTCTCACAGTCTCATTTTCTGATTCGATACAAACATGTTTGGTAACATTTTCTGTATCTTTACATCAGGTTACAACATTATGGACAAAAAATTAATGGAGAAAATATTTTGTAACATAATGAACCAGTTTTCTTTTGATAATGTGATGTTTTGACACATTTTTGTCACGTTCCATTTTTGGCAACAAAAGTAATCAATAACATGTTTTTTTTGCATTATAACATTTTGTTAGTAATGTTCCCAAAACTAACGTCTTTCAGTTTTTCATTTTCGAACCATTTTTCCGAACAAAAGTATTTTTGTATCATTCCATGTTTTACATACATTCCTATTTTTACATTACACGTTTCTGGGTTTTTTTTGCACCACAGGTGACATTAAAACAGTTTGTAACTCGGCTCCGCCCATCTACGATTAAGAATGAATAACATGCGTCACATGGTTACTGTATGGAGATGATTATTGTCCTTGACACAGTGGAACTCCAGGAATGTGGTCGTTCTTGAAAGATACATTTACTATAGATGTGTGTGTGTGTGTGTGTGTGTGTGTGTGTTGTACCGTGGGGGCAAAACAAGACAGCTCCTCCTCGCTCTCGCTCTCCGTTTCAGCTCTTGGCTCGTCACCCTCCTCCAGCTCTTTCTTCACCTCTGCGCACACGCACACACACGCACACACAGAGTCCGGTGTCTTTAATAAAATGAATGACATTGACACCAAACTGCAGGTGAGAACTGAGCTCAGGGAACAACTGTAAACAAAGGGACTTCCTGGTTCTGTCGTCTGTTGAGTCTTCACAAAGACTGCTTCTGTGTTTGCAGCTAACGATTCTATTCAATAATCCATTCATCTGTCGAGGATTTCCTCGATTCATCGAGTCATTGCTTCAGCTCTACATGGTGATACTGTGAGGAGGAAAGAAAAGCAGCTCCACACTCACTCCTCTTGTCGTGCTTGCGGTGCTCGGTGTCTCCCTTCATGCTGTAGTCCAGTTTCATCAGGATGGGCTCCAGGCCCGTGTACATCCTCTGGATGAGTTCATGATAAACCACCAGAGGCCACAGCAGGACGCTCAGACCTGAGGGAACAACCACAACAACAACATGTACATCATCAACATTTCTCATGAAGAGAAGCGACGCGACACTTTAACACCGAGTTATTCACGATGTTCAGACTCACCGATGATGTACGAGATCATGATTCCCGGGACGTAATGTCCGAGCACAGCCAGGACGAAGCAGCTGCTGCTCATCATCACACAGAACTGACACGACAAAGAAATAAACATCAATAAATGCAGCGACAACTCCAGAAAAACCCTTTTAGCGTCGCGTAAATCAAGTGATCAGAGGGGAAAAAGACCATTTTAGCATCACCCAATAACAGGTTTTTATACAGTTATTAACATGTTTCTATAGCATGTTTAGCCACAAAAAAGGCATTCTGTTAAGTTTCGTTAATAATGACTTTTTAATTTTGTAACATTTTAACATTCTGTAGCTTATTTGTGGTCATCTTAATGTTTTCTACGGTAACTTTCATCACACATTTTAACTTTTTTGACCATAAACACGTTTTTATACAGTTAATAATATGTTTTTTTTGCAACAGTGGAACTTTTTTTTTTTTAAAGTTTTAGAAACAAAAGTATCCAAGTTATTATATTATACTGTATGTTAGTAACTTGTATTATTACAGCATTTTGTAGCTTTTTTGTGTTAATGCAAGTCATTTTTCACATGCTGTAATGTTAGCATGTTGTTTTTGTAACATTATAACACATTGGGATATTAATGTTTTTCTGTAACATTTTTTTGTACCATTATACATTTCTGTATCTTTTCTTAGCAACATAAGTTCCCCCTTTTTTTTTTAAATGATCTTTTATTTAGAAAGGCAGATTTCCATCACATATAATAAATACAAACTTAGTCATTCAAGGTCATAGGAAAGGATGGATGCAGAAAGTCCTGATGATTTTGTCCATATTCCCCTTTTATATAAAAATACTTTTTTTAGTAACATTAGTCCCACATTTAAGTACATTTTTAGTTTTAAGGTACAAAAAAATACCTTGCCGTGATTCTGCCTCTTGTACTGCAGCGTCTCCTGCAGGTACAGACAGCAGGTCAGGTAACTCTCAGCCAGGTGGTGACTGAGCTCAGGGACGCTGAGCAGATGATGCTCCACACTCATCGCGTCACTAAACACACACACAGGAAGGAAAGAGAGACATCGTCAGTGTGTGTGTGTGTGTGTGTGTGTGTGTGTGTGATGGAGACACAGGATTCCATGTTCTTGTAATGACAGCGGAGGGAAAACATATAACAGACCAAACAAGTACAGACGGTGTAACATTAGCTCAAATGACACAGTGTCACACTCGTATGTCACAATCTTAAAGACACACAGACACACACAGACACACACATGAGTACACACATGAGTACACACCTCTGTGCAGGCTCGATCTCTGCAGGTTGAACTGCACCATGGAGGAAAAATACACAGTTAGTAACAAATCATGATGATTCAGTTTAAGTGATTTCTTTGTTAAATGGAGCAAAGAAACCAGAAAATATTCACATTTAATGAGCTGAAAAATCTGAGAAACCTTTTTTAATTATGATAAGAAACACTTTATTGACCCTGATTGTGATATCACTAATGTCTGCTGAGGTGATACAGTATCGGTTATCGGTTTTATAGAGCTTCACGCCAAAATAAAACAAATAATCTACATAGTAAATTGAACACAGCTTAAAATATTGTTTATTTAGTGGATGAAATACATGATTTGAAATATATGGTAATAAATAGGTTTATAAATGTGTGCCTCTGCGCCTCAGAGCACAAACAATGTGTGCATTTTGACATGATATAAGGTTTGCTGGGACAATAAGAGCCGGGATTTGAATAAAAATCCAGCTTAACCAGTTTGTAAAGAGGTTTGAAACAAAGCTTCTGCTTTTCATGTTCAAATTTCACAGATGACCGGCGTTGTGTGAGGTACTCGATATTACATATGACTCATTTAGTGTATAAAATATGTGCTTTGAGACATATCGAGTGTTTGCTCGTGTCATGGATTGATAGAAAGGTGCTGGTTTACCAGTAATGATGGGTATTTTGGGCTTCCATCTCTCCAGCAGCATGAGTCCCAGCAGGGACACACTCAGCAGGAACAGAGGCCGCAGGGACGTGGAGGACAAAAGCCTGAGGAGACAGAGCCACACATAGATTAGCTCACAGTATTTCCCATTTACGCACAAACAAAATCAACATATTTATCACATTTCCATATTATTCCTCCTGTATGTGTATGTGAGGCAGGAGAAGGCGACGACAAACTGTCACCAACAGCTGCTCACACAGGCCTGGTCCACTCAGCCCCACATGAGGGTTTGTTAGCATTAAGCTCAACAGAAACAAACAGGTGCAGCAACTTAAAATAACTCTGCTTTTCTACGCTGCACCAAACAGGACGGGATAGTTTCCTGTCACAATTATCCTCACCAAAAAAAATGCCCTTTTAAAACTCATCTTAAAAGGAAAATGGGTGGAGTCTTCCCATAATCCAGAAAAGAGGTGATTGAATGTTATGTAAAATGAAAGAAAACATTACTGAGGGGGCCAAAAGGTGTTGAAATATTTGGTAATTTTCAGCAGGACTGGAGTTGTTTAAGAGATTTATGCAGAAAAAAGCAGAATAAAATATTAATTTAAGTTAAGTTTTTATAGCAGTTTTTGGAGGTGAACATGTTTGTCCTCAATGGCTTAAGAGGGTGGTAAATTAAACTGATCCCTGAGGGTTAAGAAAGTTCAGAGAAGTTTGCACAAATACAGACATTTTCAGAAGACTTAAAAAAAAATACAGAGGACGGCGATGAATTAATGTTATTAAATTTACAGAAAGCAAGACTGATGTTACCAAAAAGTGTGAACTGTAAAATAAAATATGGTTTAGAAAAGCTTTTTTAATATATTCTTGGACATCAAATGAGCAGCGCCTACTTTTTCAATATGTATCCATAAGCATTAGCACAAATAGACATTTTCGGTAAGAACGAACAAATACAGAGAACGAGGATGAATTAATGTTATTAAAATGACAGGAAACAAGGCACGTCAACAAAAAGTGTTAAAAACAATGTAAAAATGTAGAACCTTTTTTGGACATAAATGTGATGGAGCCTGCATTTTGTCATTTGTAATGTGTTGTGGTTCAGAAAATTGGGAGTGGACATGTTTGTCCTCAATGACTTGAGCGGATAGTAAATTTTAAATCTGACGCTGTACAAAAACTAATTAGGTATCAAAGACAATTTTCGGCTAATCACTGACATATTCAAGACTGATTTAAATTAAAAAATATCCCAGCCAAACAACATTTGTTTTATGGAAAACAACAGCACATTTTTTTTATTATTATTTTATTAATGACAACAGTGTGACATCAAGTAACCAAACTGACAATTAAAGGGTTAAAAACCTCAAAATGATTGAGCGTTTGGTCATTTTGAGCAGGAACGTTTTGAATTGTTTAAGAGATTTCGGCAGAATAAATTTTTTTATTAATTAAAAAAGTTTTTACAGCAGTTTTTTGGGAAGTGGACATTTCTGTCCTTCATGTCTTAAGAGGGTAGTAAATTAAACTGATGCTTAAAAAACGGTTTTAATTTAGTTCCTGGAATGACTGGAAAGATGCAGCTCCGCTTTGTGGCACAAAATAAATCACTTTGACTGTATAGTGGTGCGTTAAACAGCATTTTTAATCGCGCACGTGAAATATTGAGGGTTTTCCTCATTTGACGATACAAAAAATGCGACATAATCGGATTTATTGAGGTCGGTGTTGCATACTATCCTATAGCGTTTAATCTCGAGTGGGATTAATACCGTGTCGACACGGCGACACATTAGTAAGTGAACTTTTTTAGTGGCTTTGTGGAAAAAGACACATTAGCTTTAAGCTAAACAGACATAGTATTAAAAGCTAACTTGTAATGACATTCACTGACAGCAGCCGTTAGCCGCGTTCGCTAGCCAGCGAGCTAACAAACTAAAGGCGTACATTCACAGGCGGTGTGACGGGAGATTATAAACCCAGATTACCAGAATAAAGTGTTGAGTGTCAGGGCGACGGAGACGCTGTAGAGCGGCCTCTCCCACACTAGCAGCCTCTGCGCCCACAGCAGCAGCGGCTCGTACGGCGACAACCAACCCTGGAGACGCTCCCGCAGCCGCGTTAGCTCCGGGTTCGCGTCCCCGCAGGCCTGCTCCTCACTCCCCGCGGGGAACAGAGACTCGAGGCCGACCGAAGAGGAGGAAACCGAGGGGCGTCTTCTGGCCTCCTCTCCGCTCGCCATGTTTTCACCCCCACTTTGTTATGTTGTTTTGGAGATCACGGGGTGGACGAGGAGACCGACGTCAAGTGTTTTTACGCAGCTTAGAAACGCATCTTCCGGCCTGCGCCTTCAAAATAAAACCACTGAGCTACGTAGTAGAACGATTTGACTAGATGGATTAAAATACGCGATAAATTTAGTACTCGGTAAGTTATACTTGGTGGTCAAACATTTGACTTTGATGTATGAGCGCTAGCTTGCCTGACTTTGATCTACCCACTCCATTCATGTCCAATGATATGAAGGAGTCGGAAATGAAACCGGAAATATCTCATATATTATTTTGTGACGTCGGACACAAAACACAATATTACTGACAAAAATGTGTCCTAATTTTAAGTTTACCATTTGTAGAGACATATTTTAAGGGAAAATAATTTAAATACGTGTTTCCTTGTTTAAATGAACATTTTTTAATCACATTCATTTGAATTTTTTTTCAATATTTGAAAAAAAAAAGTGTAATTCATAGTATAAACATATTTAAATACATGTTTAAACAGTGGCATGTTATACGCGAAAACCTCACCTTTTACTATAAAGTTAAGATTATTTTCCTTTACTTTGAAGACATGATCAGTTTCCGGTTTTACCCTCGATCATTTCTGTCAATTTGATGCACCAAGGACACAGATGGGCGGAGGGACTCACGCGACCCCTCACTGACGAGGGAAGAAAAAATGTAATCACGTGCTTCCTTGTTTACTGTGCAGGGGACGGGGTTAAAAAAAAGAAATGAAGTGCGCCGCCGTGTGGTGAGATACATAACTGCAAGAAGGTTGCACAAAGGTTACACAAGGTTTTGCTGCAAACGTTTAAGAGACAAAGAAAATGCAGACAATATCAACATTTATATAAAGCAAAAACAATGTTTGACATGGATTTAATGCAGATTACACAAAACATCTTAAGGGATAGTTGAGGGGGTTTTTAAGTGAAAAAAAACATTTACATGGGTTTAATAAAGATTACAGAAAACATCTGAAAGGATATTTGAGCGTTTTTTTAAGTTTGACATAGTAAGAGAAGCCACTTAACAAAAGCCTCAACTCATAAAAGCTACCTTAACTTAAGGTAATAACCACTTTATCTTGCTTATCTGAACTTTACAAACTACTCACTCTCCCACACCAAACTCCATAGAGAAAAATCAATGATTTTAACATCACAGCACACAGGAGTTGTTGATCCACTGCTGCCTCCATCAGTAAATTCATATGTGACATCTTGTCACTTCGGCATTTGATTGACTTTGTTCAGATTAACCTCAGTGTCACAAACTTACCACACGAGGCAGCAGACGACCAGCAGCTCCTGTGTCACCATGAGCTATAATAATCATAATAATCACTGATTTTCTCTGTGGGGTTTTCCAAAATGTCCTCTTTCCAGTCAGAAAAGGTTGTCTAATGATGAGATAAATCAGCAAATGATGGAGTCTTCTATTGAGTGGCTGTGTCCCAAAAAAATAAACTCAACTAACCCTGAACTATCCCTTTAATGTATGTAATGTAAACGATGTAAACAACGGCACAGGTGATTTTCTCGTTTCGATCACACGGTGATTTCTGAAAGACACAAAAGTAGAAGTCACTGAACAAATGTCCAGAGTGAAAAAAGAAAGATATCAGAGAGCAGCAGGAGAACGACGATAAACCAGAGGGGAACCGGACAACAGGGTGGGGAAGTGGCTGCAGGTTTTACCTGCCTGGACACACGGCCAGGACTCAGGTCTGCACAGGTGGTAGAGGAAAGGGACGCCATTTCCCCCCCGGTGTTAGGACAAAAGAGCTTCAATACCTGCAGGAGTGAGGACCATGGCCTGCAGCAGGTCCGACAGAGAGATGATGCCCTTCACCTCGTCACTCCTGTCCACCAGAACCAGCCGATGGACCTGGAAGAAAACACAGAAAATGACAAGAACACTGTATTGTTTTATTTGTATGTACATATGTAAAACACTCTTGGGGAGAATGAACCCACCTCAGCTCTGACAATGCGATCCATGATGATTTCCAGGCTTTCGTGAGGATAGCACTTGATCACTCCCTCAACAAAGCACCTGCGCCTGCTGACGGCCTCCTGCATCGTGATGTCCAGGTTGTTGTAACTCTTCTGGGCGGCGAGATTCTGCCCCGAACACACAACAACCAAAGGTCAGAGCGGTTTCTGAGCAGCTGACGGCAAAATAAACAAGATTTCTCTGTCATACTTACAATGACATCAAACTTTGAGTAGAGCGCCACCACTTTACCTGAGAAAACATACTGTTAGATGTTGTAATAAGTCATCTATGCTCATAAATAGCTCTTTAATGCATAATTAAATGTTTACTGAATAAATTCTACACACATTTGATTCAATTTCCCACTTTTTATTGCAGTTACACTGCTTTTCCTGTTGCTTTGTAAACCGCTCACTCTCCCACACCAAACCCCATAGAGAAAACCAGTGATTTTAACATCACAGCACACAGGAGCTGTCGATCAACTGCTGCCTCCATCACTGAGTTCAAATGTTTTATGAAGTGACTTCGGCATATGAAATCCTATGTTCGGATTTAGCACAGTGACACAAAGTGACCACACGAGGCAGCAGCAGACCAGCAGCTCCTGTGTTGCCGTGAGCTAAAATCACTCATTTTCTCTATGAGGTTTGGTGTGGGAGAGCAAACATTTTCCAAACGTGTGGTTTACAAACATAAACAACAAACATGATATTGGAGACTTAAGCATTTGAAGTATTTTTTTTTTTATGAGCTGAAGATTTTAGTGGCTAAAATCTCCGAGTGTCTAGTTTGGCCAGTAAGGGGCCAGTCACGTGACAAAAAGTCCAACGTTTTGAGAAAAAGACATAAAAATATCGATATTTATAATGATATTTCACATAATTTCAAAATAAAAGCGTTTGTTTTGATGTGGAATGATAAATAGTTCACACTATAAATGTATTTAATCTTGCAGAATGAATCAAAAACATACAGAAATAGTCATAGTAAGGAGTTCACCTCGTTCGTTGACCACCGGCAGAGCCGACACTCGTCTGTCCACGAATATAGAGAGCGCCTCGTACAACGACGCTGTTTCCTGAACTGTGGCGATGTTCCTGAATGTCCCGATCCCGAGTTCCTTGATCGGCCTCCGAATAAACGCAGGCTTGGGAATTTGTCTCCTCTGTAAAAAAAACAGAAATGTCAGGGGAGAAAAAAAAAACGATGGAATTATAACAAACAATAATAATGAGTTACTCACGAATATATGAAGGAACTTGAGGATTCTTTTGTGTGTGAGAATGTGCAGGACGTTTCCAGACTCTGGATCGATGACGGGAAGCCTGTGGATCTTATATTTGAGTAAGGAATAAATGGCATCGAAGAGGCTGAGAGGGAAAAAAACCACAGAAACAGCAGATTATGGTGAGGCAGCTGTGTTACAACACTCCACACGTGTGTTACGGGCACTGACCTGGCCTCTGGAGAGATACTGATGAGGAAGAAATCGGAATATTGCAGATAGACGTCTGATCAGAAGGAGGAGGAGATGACGCATTAATGGGAGACATTGGGCTCATTCTGCTGATTTACTAAATGAATCACCTCGCCAAGTCTGGATCTTGTGGTTCTCCAGCTCGTACATCTGGACCTTTGAGAGGGGGAAACGACAAGCAGATCAAAAACCAGCTCGAACTTTGCCCTTCCAACGTAAACTCACGCTCACCATCGGTGACTTGTAATAGCAGTGGAGGATGTTGATGAAATCTGTAATCGTCAGCATTCCTGCGGCAGAAGACCATAAAAGACGGTTTGAATACAACTCATTTTAAAATTAGCCGTGTTTATGTGGTGGCAGTGACCTCGCAAATTCCGACTTCCGACTACAAATGGAACGCCAGCACGTGTCTGTGACGTCACAAGAACATGTTTGCTATTTTTTTTCTGCTGTTATGACGAGAAAATTAAGTTTGTAAACGGTTCGTTTTCTAACACCAAGGCCCATAGAGAAAATCTACGCGACACAGGAGCTGCTGGTCTGCTGCTGCCTCGTGTGGTCACTGTGTGTCACTGCGTTACATCTAAACAAAGCATTTAAAATGCTGAATTTTACTAAATGACACATTTGAAGTTAGCGATGGAGGCAGCAGTGGATCAACGACGCGGATTTTCTCTATGGGCTTTGGTGTGGGAGAGTGAGCGGTTTACAAACTTCAGTTTCCTGCGCGATAAAGACAATAACATGTTCTCAACATATCATAGACTTAAACTGACGTAGATTTTATGAGCTAAGTGTTTAGTCAATTGGCCAAAATCCATATTTCCTTGCGTCTGAGCTGGCAGCCATTTTGTTTTGACAGAAAGAGAGAGCTATGTGTCTCAGGCTACAAAGTATGTGATTTATATTAGCTAACATGCTAATATGGCATTTAAGAATAATGCTGAATGATAGTTCTAAGTTATTGGACATGGAAGCTAACATTAGCAGCTAGCACCAGAGGTGACACGGCGGCTCCTGTGTCCCCGCAAGTTAAATCGCTGATTTTTTTCCATGGGCTTTGGTGTGGGAGAGTGAGCGGTTTACAAAAGCAGCATAAACTTCAGTTTCCAGTCAGAAAAGGCGGTTTAACGGAGAGATAAGGCTTCACACACATTAGATTTTATAAGGTGAGCATTTCGTCAAGTGGCTAAAGTTTGCAGATAATTCAGTTTTTCACTGAGAACAAGTCTTAGTTTCTCAGGCTGGTTCTCAGAGATTGTCATGAACAGATTACACAGTCAATAATGATGCTGTTAATATTTCATCTCACCCACAAATCTCTGCAGCTTGTTGTCCCACAGCGGCGCAGCCCTCAAGCCGTTTGCCACCAGAGCAAAAAAGGCCTTTTTCACCTTTTTCCCCAAGCAGATAAAACCCCCAGCATCAGTCAGAGTGAGGCCTCACAGCTGCTGCTGCACACACACACACACACACACACACAGTGATGGCGTGTTTATGTTGTGGTCTTTCTTACTTGTAGCGTGGTGTCAAATATGACCAGTTTACAGCTGGTTGGGATGGCGTCGTAGCAGCGGTGGCTCTTCATGAAGTTCATGTAGACTGCGGCGTCAGCCTCTGTGAGGGATTACATCAGAAGTGATACAGAAAGAGACGATGTGAGGACAGATTACACACCGTATGGACACACGCAGTCATGTAATCCTACCTTGTTTCTGCATTTCCCTCTTCTTTTTTGGGATTGACACCTGCAACGTTGCCCTCATGACATTGTCACAACAGTTCAGAATCATCTCTGACAGCAATAATAAAAGGTGAAAGAATTCAGATTAAATGTCACCTGTGAAGGAGGCTCCATGAGTCTGTTGTGTCCATGAAAAGCAAGTTTTCAGCTGTTGACGGTGTTCACTTCTTTACCCTTTACTACTCGTGGTCTATATTAGGAGCTCTCTGGTGGTATGTGTTCACAGGCAGGGAAGACGGGGAGGAGCTGGCACCACTTTCAGGGGGAGGGACACTGTGGATTCATCCACTTGGACTGTTAATCACACTCAGGGTCACATTTTCAGGCTGAACTTTCAAGACTTAATGGACATTATGTAAGACATTTATTGTCTTAAAGGTCCAGTGTGTAAGAAAAAGTCACACTGGAAACAAACAGTTCGCCCACCCTCTCTTCTCTCTTTCCTGCACTTGTCGGGAAACAACAGTGGCCTTCACATTCCACACAGGAGGTTCTTCTTTGTTGACTTTTTAAATGTCAAACACATGCTGTGGCCGGTTTGTCCACTTGGGGCTGCCGTAGAAACACATTTGGTGGACATGGACAACATTTGGCACCACAGTGTCAGGAAACATGTGCAGAAGGAGGAGCTTCATGCTGACGAAGTTTTTGACTATAAGGACGAAGATAGAAGGGCGACGAAAGCCCATTTCCTCCTCAGCAAATACGCTCAAAAGAGACTGGACCTCGTCATGTTTTTGAAATGACTGATAACTAAATGAATGAGTTCTTGTGTGACATTAAAATACTGGCTTCATAGATAACAGAACAGCAGCAAAATGTATAATTAACATTTTTGTGGCATTTTGGTCTGTTATTTAAAATATTAACAAACCTAAAAAGCCTCAGTACACCTCCCAAAAACGTTTAAAACATGGAAAATGAAAGACTTTTGGTGAATATTTTCTGCTTTCTTTGTTAAGATAAGTGAAAAAGATACACTTGGTTTGGCAAACATTTCCTTTGATTAAGCGTGGAAATAATCGACAATAACGTACAAATTAATCTGACACACAATCACAAAAGTCACAAAGTAATGCAATCTTTATTTTTTTCCTACATTTTTTTGTACAATATTTGCATCTTTATTTTTTTTTTTTACAGCATTTACAAAATTTAAAAAGGACTCACGTCATTTGTTTTTCCTTTTTTTTCCTTGCGTATCAAATTCAAGCGCTCTGATCATTTTTAGGTCTGTGCAACTGTGTCCATTAAATCTAGTCTTTGTGTGTGTGTGTGTGTGTGTGATCATGGAGTGAAAAGTAACAGATGTGCAAGTTCCAGACCACGTCAACAACAAAAAACTGCTGTTATTTTCTTTCTACCTTTAAATGATTTTAATCTCTTCAAACCACTAATCCCAAAAAAGTTTGGCTAAACATTACCCTGTTCCAAGTGTCTTAACTCTTCATATGACCATGAAAAGAAAACTGCAAATAAAGAGGATTTGACTGAGGTAAAAAAAAATGATGCAAACTGTCTCTTTTCTTTGCCGCTTGCCTCCTGAATAAATAAGCTCAACGATGACAGTGACAGGAGTTGAGAAAAGTAAAAATGTCAGTGCTTGCAGCGTTAAGTGCAACGAACGTCTGATGTAAACCTTTAAAAAAACAACTCTGCTAACACAAAAGCAAGTCATGGAAAAGCCAAACTCCAGCTCGCAAAGTCAACTTTTTTTCCGTCCCTTGTTCCTCGTGACGTCACTTTCTGTCTCGCCATCGATTCAAAACAAAACAAAGCCTCCACCGTCGCCATCACACGAGCCTCAAACTTCAAACTACAGCAAACAGTAGGGCGGTAAAATGGCTGAAGCCGACACTAAGCGCTTTAACTAAAAAGATATGGCGGCATCATTATGGCAAAAATAACATCGTGAATGAGCGAACGATGGGGAATTTTCCTCCAGTGCTGTGTTGTCAGACTCTCGCCGTGTCTATAATGTACCTGATCACCTTTGTGTCCTCACACCTGTCTTCTAGATCTGGAAAAGTAAAACTAACATGACTTTAAAAAAGGGGACAGTTCAGTCCAGCCTGAGACACATTTGACTCTGCTATATCTTCAGGAGATGTTTCGCTGCTTTATCTTGGAATTCAAAAGCAATTTCTACCTGGAAAATTTAAGTTTATAAAGCGCTCACTCTCCCACACCAAACCCTATAGAGAAAACCAGCGATTTTTACATCACAGCACACAGGAGTTGATGATCCACTGCTGCCTCCATTATTAAGTCAAATGTCTACTTTGTGACTGGATGTTTGGAAACCTTCATTCGGTTTAAGCTTAGTGATAAAAAGTGTCCACATGAGGCAGCAGTAGACCAGCAGCTCATGTGTCCCTGGGAGCAAAAATCACTGATTTTCTCTATGGAATTTGGTGTGGGAGAGTAGGAAAAACAAACGGCATGATATTCTAAAGATATCGCAGACTTAAATCCTGTCCCGTATGTGCCTCAGGCTAGTTCTTCATATAATTGTCCCTTTAACGCTGTTGCTGAGTCATGAAAACAGTGCTGGTTTGATTTCCAGAGTCCTTCACTCTAGGCTGACGTCAGTGTCTAGCCGGGCATGAGCAGAGCCCGGGTTTTCTCCACAGGAAGCACAGAGGCCGGGTGACAGGATCCCAGCCGCACTGTGGGAAACACACCGAGACCAGAGGTCACACTCGGCTCCACCGCTCCGAGAAGGTTCGGTGATCCCAGCCAGGGAGCGGGACGCTGCCGGCTGCCGTGGGAACAACGACCCGGGAGTGCTGAGGTGTTTTTGAGCCCGCACTGAAGAGGCGGGAGCGTCGCCAGACAGCCGGGACAGAAGAAGGACGCGGCAGACCAGGTGTGAGGCGTCTCCACGTCAGACTCAGGATGTATGTGACCCATCGAAGCGAGGAGGGAGCCCCAGAGACATAACACGGACGTCTGCGCCAGAGCAGATGGAGGACTGGGTTTGTGGGACGCGTCCAGAGTCTTGTTGGTGAGGACACAGCAGGGAGCTGCAGCGGGAGCGTCTGGGTTGAGAGCAGAGGTCTGGACGTAGGCCGGCGTGTTCTCAGCTTGAGGTTGAAGTGAGGAGTGAGTGCTCCTGGAGAGACTGAGCTGGTGCAGCACGGTGCTGCTGCCAATAAGACCGGCCACCCCGGTCAGATAGACCAGGCCGATCATACAGGACACCTGCAGATACAGGGAGGTCAAAGGTTAGGTGGTAAACCTCTACCATGTCGACTTACTATATCGCACACATCGTCATAAAAAAGTTCATGAATGCTGTAAAGAGCCACAAGAGGGAGCTGTTTCTCCCCAGTCATTCCAGGACATCATGACTTCTAATCTTATCTTATTTTGAGATTCTTGTTTTTTCAACAAACGTTTTTGAAACCATTTTTTAGTAACACCAATAATGTTTTTTTTTATGTTAGTAACAAGTTAGTTATGTTTTTGTCATGTTATTTATGGTATTTTTTGTAATTTGTCAAACTTTTTTATAATAAATAAATGTCCGTTATGTTTGTGTAATGCAAAATATTTTGTCACATTACACAATTCTGAAAATTTTTGCAAAAAATCTTTTAACATTAGTAATCCGTATTTGTCGCAATACATGTGTCAAACTCTTTTGGTAACGTCCATGATGTTTTTGATTTTGTATTATTACATCAACTTATATATTATATATTTTTACCAAATTTTGTAACAAAATGTTTTGGTATTGCAATGTTTTTCAGCATCGGAAACCCGTTATTGTGCCATTAAATCAACTATTTTTTGTAACATTTTGTGGTAATCTAAGTAATGTTTTTTTGATCCCAAGTAACACGTGTGTGTGAAACTTAACCATATTTTGTTACACTTGTGCACATTTGAGCACATTTTCTGAAAGTTTACAGATACAAATGACAGAGGATTACCCCGTGTGTTTTCATTTAAGGATCGAGATATTAAAGTTGATAATGATGATAATATCTGCAGCTTCCCTCCCTCTCACCTTAGTAAAGTGCAGGTAGATGCTGGTGAGAGCTTGACTCCACGCCGACTGTTCCAGCAGAACACACAGGTCAGTGTAGGTGAACCAGCCGCGCTTCATCCCCTGACGCTCCGCGATGCTGGGAAGACACAAGTTCATGTCACAAACCGACAAAGACGTCACACTTTGTGGGATTAAGTGACAATTTAATGACGACGTCTCTCTGCGTTTTAGCAGCAACGAGTGAAAAACTCACCTGGTTTCAAGATGACTCAGTGTGTCAAAGAAGTCACGTGGCTCTGTGAAAAGTCTCCACTCCTAGAACACAAATAACTTTAGTCAAATGACTTAAACCTCCAAACATGTACAGGAGAGGATTAGAGCATTGAGGGGATGTTATATAGAGATTTAAAAAGACTTCTAAGAATTCTAAGATTAAAGTGAGATTAGAAGAAGAAAACTAAATTGAATGTCAGAAATCTCACTTTTTGTCAAAGCAAGAATTCTGAAATGAAAGACAGACTATTATTAGAAGAAAACTCAGAATTCCGACTTTTTCTCAAAACCAGACTTCCTGTAAATAAAATTCCAATATTAAATTCAGATAACTTTAAGGACTTTTTTTTCTCAGAATTTCGAGATTTCAGAATACTGACTTTGACATGTCAGAATTCATGTGATTTAAGTGACAATTCTGACATTAAAGTCAAGAATATTGGAAGAAAACTAAGAATTCTGACTTTATTCTCAGAAATTTGCATTAGAAAAATGCACATGTCTCTAATCCTCTTCCATAAACACACACACACACACACACACACTGATTTAAGAGCCACTTACAATGGCATTTAAGAAGTTCATCTCCAGGTTGTTGACAGTTTGGACGTCCATCTTCCCCGCTGTTCCCCACTCATCATTGAAAACTTCCTCCTCCTCGCCTTCGTCATACAAGTACTTGCTGGCAACCATCTGGTTTAGAATGAGAGAACAGGGATTAACTCAATTAAGTTACTCAGTGGTATGACATAAATCTGCTGTGATTAAGACATTTTTAGAACAAACCATGGAGATGAGGAAAAGGTCAGAGGAGGAGATCTTTTGAAGGTATTCTGGGTTTCTGTGTCGGAGCCTTTCTATGTAAACTAGAGCCAACATCATGGCACATGGAGAGATGCAGGCCTCCCTGAATAACAAACACAATCCTTTTGTTTTAACCAAGAAAAAAAGCTGCACTCCATTTAATATATGTAAAATTGAGTCATTTATGCAAATATGAGGAAGATCAAGTACAAACCTGACAACGTGTGAAGCGTATTTCTTGTGGAGCTTTCTGATCGGGCTTGGGGCAGATTTCTGGAGGATTTCGACGGCAATATCTGCAGTAGATGGGTTCAAAATGTATTTATTGACCGGGTTTATATACTGAGATCTTTACATATTGGGTTAGGGTGTAATGGTATTGTCAGGTTCACAATATCACAAGTTGTAGACGCTGTCGTTTTTGTTAACGCTGCAATGTGGTCGTCTATGTTTGTGGAAAAATAGAGACAATAATCTATAAACTGTGGAGAATCCAGTGGCTAAAAATCTGGTGTGTGGAAGAATTTCAGTTTCCCCGTGTCAAAGAAAATGAAAAGGCAATTTTTCCCAACTATTCTCCATCAGTCTACAGTATAAAGCTGTATAACCATAAACCAGTGTTAAAAAGTTACTTTTAAAAGGGATTATACATTATTATTATTATTATTATACAGGGATTTGTAAAATATACATAAATGACAGAAAATACATTCAAAATAATAAATTAATGCATGATCTGACAATTGTCATTATTACTTTATATGAAAACTAAAAGTTTGTTTAAGAAAACTGGGTTTTTATCCAAGTCTTCAACTGTTTCTTTAACCTTTTTTGAGGGGAAAATGTATATCAATACATATTGTACCATGCCCTTCATGGGACTAGCACGTCCCATTATAATTTTAGAGATAATTACTGCACACAGCACTGAACGGGCCCTCATTATATAGTCAATATGCCCAAGTGTGGTATCACAGTAACAAATTTGCTAAATTAAATCTCTGTGCCATGTTTTGTTGGATTCTGACTTTCTAAAAATTATAAAAATATATGGAAGCAGGTAACAAACTCTAAAATCTACACAACTATATAAAACCAATACAAATATCAAATGTCTCATCACATCAGATGAACACTGACAATTAAAATAAACTTACCTGTAACAGGGCAAGAGAGGGCATCTAAGGAGACGTCTTTGTCCAGGCCGTAATAAAGTCGCTTTCTCACTCTTTCAGTTAACTTCTGGTGTCCAGGAAGCAACTACACACAATAATATACAATAATAACAATTATATGATTAAAATATGCTCTAATATTTTTTTGGTGATTTTGTACATTTAAACGTTATAACGGATAAAACAGACAAGTCATAATAACGTCATTAGCTTTAAAATGTTAAAACCAATAAAACAACTGATGTTACAAAAAACTTTTTTGAGGATTAGCGTTTAATTTAAAAAAAATGGCGTTTCAGTCCACTAGATGGCGCGAAGTGGCGATATGTGAAATCGCAATTACTCACTATTTTGCAATATAGTGCTAATATCATATCGTATCGCGGTATCTCCGTGGCAGTTCGCACCGCTATCGTCAGGTTCGCGTAGGTTACGTTAAGACACCAATGAACCATTATGACGCAGTTTACGAACTAAACTATCTCTAACCGAACTACACACTATAAAAGGGCATCGGCTAGGCTAATGATAGGCCCATGGCAGTTCGCGTCACGCACAGTTGCGTTAATTGACTTATTTAAACATATTTCACATGTTTATGACATACACACGTGAACAGTAGACTCATATAAACACTACACAAACACGGAAAAAGTGACCCGTCATGAGCTAGGCTAGTTGATAAACACCAGTTGGCTAAGCGCCTAGCTCGTCTGTTTTGTTTTGTTTTATCGACAAAAAACGCACCGTAAACTCCTGGAAGTCCGAAAACTCGAATGTCTTCTCGTTGAATAGAGCGTCGAAATCCATATTTGATAGATTGAACATGGGTCAGCCAAATATTGAAGAAAGAAAAGGCGACAGAGATCCGGCCTGACCCACTGCCCCGCCTGGAACAGCTAAGCTAAGCTAAGGTAGCAGCTAACACACGCCCTGTCCGGGGACGGTTCGGGTTGCCAGGTTTGCCAGGTCTGCGCGGCAAAACCACTCATCACTCACATCAGGCCGTTTTTTAAATGCAGAAGTATTAATATCACAACCAAATGTCACGTTAAGTCTGTAAACACAGCAAACATCTCCTGTTGTCTGTGAGCTAAAACGCTGATTTGGTGTGGGAGAGTGAGTGATTTTGAAGCTTCTGTTTTCATTCAGAAAAGGCTTTCTAAAGGCAAAAATAAAGTGGTAGTGGAGCCTTTCGCTGAGTGCCTACCTTTTATCTACTTAATTTGAAAATTTTAATTTTCTGACTGGAAAGAGAATATTCGAAAAATGTTTGCGCTTCCACGCCAATGTCCATAGAGAAAATTGGTGATTTAAGATCTTAGTGACACAGCAGCTGCTGGTTTTCTGCTGCCTCGTGTTTCACTTTGTGTCACTAAAGTAAATCTGACAATTTTTTTATTCACACAAACACATTTACACTTACTGATGGAGGCAACAGTGGATCAACAACTCCTGTGTGCTGTGATTTTAAAATCACTGATTTTCTCTATGGAGTTTGGTGTGGGAGAGTGAGTGGGATACTAACATCGGTTTCCTGTTGGAAAAGTCTGTCTAACTGTGAGATAAAGATGTGAAAATATTCTTAAGATATCATAGCGCTGTAGTGGATTTTATTTGTTGCATCTTTTGTTAAGTTGCTATAATCTGCTTTTCTTCAGCTCATTTTTTCCCCTGTACTATTCCATGTTCAAAGGAAAAATGTAGAATTACATAATAATACTTATATAAAGATCAAGTTTTCTACTTTTATTCCCCTACCATGAAGTTAATATTTATGTGATATGCACTTACCGAGTTTCAGGCTCCTGAAAAAGTCATTTCAGCTTGAGGACATGCTTGAGACTTGAGGAAAATCCTACACTTTAAAACCTTAAAATGCGGAACTTTATTTACTGGGCTACTTCTGGCAACCCAGATGACAGCTGTTTTTCATGTTACAACAACAACACATAAACAAAGACACACTTTTATCTATGAAATTAAACTTTAAAACATGTATGGCTTTATTTTATTTTGAAAAGGGTTTTACAAAGATACAATGACAATGTAGAAACACAAAGTGTACAAAGTGTATTTCAGTGCACATTTGACTTTGTCCAAATCAAAAATAACACAAGAGATACTTATTATGCATTTGTGATAAATAACTTAATTTCTTTTTGTTTTTTTACATTCTTATTATTTCCAGACCCAGAGTCCAAAAATATGGATAGTATTTTATGACTTCACAGACTTGAGAAAAACAACAAATTACAAAATGTAATAAAGATGAACAATATTTAAATTCTCATAAAGAGTATACACATACATTTGTATATATACTTGTACATTACATAGAGAGGGATGATAATGGCGTGTTAAAGGTGCAGTAGGCAGGATATTTTTGTTGTAATTGATCAGTAATTAATCAATAGCTTTTCAGTGTCATTTAAATCAAGCCTGATTTTCTTTTTCACGCGAGACTTTGACCAATAGCAGCGCAGTTCAAAGAGAGCGACATGATCCCCAAAACCCTTTAAAATCAGCAGTTTTTCCTCCAGCATTCCTGCCTACTGCAGCTTTAATTTAGTGTCTGTAACGGGTATAACAGGCGGACATTAATTGTATTGATTGTAAAACTTTAAAATCATCTCAGCGATTTCTACAACACTCTTTCTCTGTGATCAAAAGCATCACGCTACGAAAAATACCACCTTAAATTACGGCAAAAGCCAAAAATATAAAAAGAAAAGTTGAATAAAATCCCTGACTAAATCCGAGAGAAAACAATAACTTGCCTCACAGCGGCACAAAAATACACACTGCTAAGTCTATAAATAGTGTTTTTATTCCCTTAATAACTGTGCAAAGTTGCCTTTTCTGTCCAAACAAGCCACAAAAAACCCAACAACACATATTTAATATTTAAAAAAAAAAAAAACTTGGGACATTAAAGCCTGACTTGTTTGCTCCTGTTCCAACATAAAAATCTAGGCCATAAAAACGGCCAATCTTCTTTTCCTCCTCAAGTTTAAAGGCACCTTCTACCATTAAAATAACATCAAGCTCAGTGGTGGTGGCCCGATGGTGGTGGCGGAGGCGGCGGCTGCAGTTTCTCGGACGCGCGGTCTTTGGTTTCCGTGTCGGACGAGGAGTCCGAGTCCTGCGCCTGCTGCTGCTTCATCCACATGTCAGCGTACAGGCCTTCCTTCAGCAGCAGCTCCTCGTGACTGAGGTGAAGAGACGTGAGTGAGTCAGCGTACGACCACAGGACGGTCACGTGTGGTCGGTGACACTTACCGTCCTCGCTCGGCGATGCGACCCTGACTCACAACCAGGATCTGGTCTGCTCCGATGATCGTCGACAACCTTTTTGTGTGAATGCACAAATCATCGTTACACACAAGAGAAGAAAAGGCTGTGAACAACATGGATTTTTAATGTACTTTTTGTACTACTGTACCTGTGAGCGACAACAATAGTTGTTCTGTTGACACACACTCTCGCCAGGGAAGCCTGGATGTTGCGCTCCGTTTGAGTGTCTAACGCTGACGTGGCCTGAAGAGACACGCAACATTTTCAGCCTTTCAGTGTTGAGCACCAGTGAAAACACTTAACTAAAGGCTACCCTCCTAATCTCTATGCCAGCTTAAGTCTATGACATCTAAAGAACATTTTTACTACTTTATCTCATTGTTAGACAGCGTGTTTCAACTGGAAATTGAAGCATTTAAACCGCTCACTCTCCCACACCAAACCCCATCGAGAAAATCAGCGTTTTTAGCTCACAGCACACAGGAGTGTTGATCCACTGCTGCCTCCATCACTGATTCAAATGTGTTATTTTGTAAAATTCTGTGTTTGAAATCCTTCATTCAGATTTACAACAATGACACAAACTGACCACACGAGGCAGCAGCAGAATTTTAGTGATGGAGGCAGCAGCGAATCACCAACCCCTGTGTGCTGTGAGCTGAAAACGCTGATTTTCTCTATGAGGTTTGGTGCAAGGAGAGTAAAAGTTTTCAAAGCTGAACAATCCCTTTAAAATGAAGTTACACAGCAACTAATTCATAATCTCTGTGTCGTCTGACCTCATCAAGGAGGATAATCTGCGGTGCTTTGAGGATTGTTCTGGCGATGGCCACCCTCTGCTTCTCTCCTCCACTGAGCTTCAGACCTCGTTCCCCCACCTGTGTGTCATAACCTGCCAGAAAACACACAATTCAATCAAACCATGAATCCATTCCACGTTTTCTGTACTTGACGCACGAGCTTTGAGAAACGACGAGGTTTACCTTCAGGGAAGGCCATGATTTTATCGTGGATATCTGCGGCGATGGCCGCCTCCTCCACCTCCTGGTCGCTGGCAGTGATGCGGCCGTAGCGGATGTTGTTGCGGATGTTGTCGTTGAAAAGCACAGTGTCCTGAGGAACCACGCCGATGTGAGCGCGCAGCGACGACTGCTTCACCTGAGCACACGACATAAAAGACTGACTAATTACCATTACACACACTGTGTGTGTGTGTGTGTGTGTGTGTGTGTAAACACACTCAGCGACTGTGTGTTTCTGTAATTGCAGAAATCAGGAGTTAATTTTTGACTTCATTTGCACATTGGTTGACGTTCAGCGCTCTGGTGACTGTTAATTCTTCATCAGGAGTCGGAACTCATGATTTCTAATAATCTTATTTACAAATCCAGTCATTTTTGTGTAAAATGACAACATTCTTTTCGAGGAACCTTTGTGAAATTACATTTTCTAACACTTTTTTCAGAACTTGTTTTCGGAACATGTTTCTTTGTAAAATTGATGTAACTTTTTGGCAAAATCTTTGTCCAATTCTTTGTAAAATCTATGTAAATGTTTTGTTTTTCTGGTAAAATCTGTTAAGATTTTGGTGAAATTTTTGGCAAAATTTATGTAAAAATGTTTGTAAAAACATTTTTACATAAATTTGTCGTTTCATATTTTTCGTAACCTAAGGCACATTTTTGTAAAAAAAAAAAAAATTTAGAACTTATGCACTGTTGTGTAAAATTACATATTTTTGTGACATGCTTTGGAACACAAGTGATGTTTTTATCTTTTGTTAAACGGTTTTCTCTGTTTTTAGTAAAGTTTTTTAACGTTGGTAACGCTTCTCATAACGTTACAAACATGTTCTTTGAAACATTTGTAAAATGTTCCGTCATATTAGTAAGGCACGAGTACAAGTATAAACAAAAGTAATGTTTTTGTGACATGAATCAAATCATCTGTTTACACTTCGAAAATAAAAACCTTTGAAATGTCCTGTCCGTCGACGCGAATGCAGCCTCCTTGAATGTTATAGAAACGGAAGAGCAGTCGCACGATGGTGCTCTTCCCGGAGCCCGACGGTCCCACCTGTGGACGTCAGCAGAAAAATAATGATGATCTAAAAGTATCAACATGTTGAGAGCAGAGGAGTGACATGTGTTCCTCTGACTTTACCAGAGCGACAGTTTGTCCCGGGAGCACGGTGAAGGAAACGTCGTTCAGAATCTCTTTGCTGTCAAACAGTAACAAAAACATGTAAGTTCTAAAATCTAAAGGATGTTTTTTCTCAAAGCCGTCATTCAAAGCTAATCTGCACCGACCCGCTCGTGTAGCTGAAGAACACGTTCTCAAACTCCACTTTTCCGTCTTTGAAGAGAAGATTCCCCGCATTGACGTCATCTTTCACCTGCACACAACAACAACAACAACAACAACACAAAAGAATTAAAAGGTGATATGAGGTGACGGCACAGAGAGTGAAAACACACCAACGTACCTCCTCCTCTTCCTCAAACAGCTCAAACATGTTCTCCATGTCGATGAAAGAATTCTGGATCATTCTGCAGCAACGAAAGACACAGAAATATCACACAACTAACACCGAAGAGTCAATGACTGAGGCGGTGGCGATGGCGCGTCAGCCTCCACGTCTCACCTGTAGTAGGTTCCAAACCAGTTGAGGGGCGTGTACAGCTGGATGATGTACGTACCAAAGAGGACGAAGTCTCCCACCTTACGGAAGGAAACAGCGGTCAGAAAATCGTAGAAAGACTATTGTCGCTTCAAAACTGGAAGTGATTGTCCGTTTGAAGTTTGTGTATTTGGGAAAAAATAAAACAATGCCCTTGAAAGTTTTTGAAAATAGCCCTAAATAGACATGGGTCATTGAAAGTGCTTGAATTTTGTACAAGAAAGAAGTGACGTAGCTATTTAGGTAAATGTGTACTTCGGTCAATTTGCTCTTCAGGGTTCCTATGGGTCCTTGAAATCCTTGAAAGTTTGTGAATTTAATAAAAAAAAGGCAATGCCTATGAAAGTTTTTGAACATAGACGTGGTTCATTGAAAGTGCTTGAATTTAGTGGTCTCTCGCTCTCTGCCGTTGACGTGAGATTCCATGCAGAACAATGAGTGAGTTAAGTTAACGGGCACATCGGATGTGGGAGACATTTGCCTAAATTGCAATATTTCAAATACTTTCAAGGGTCTTGAAAATATATTTTCAAATTCCCAAACGTTCAAGGATTTCAAGGACCTGTTGGAACCCTGAAGAGCACATCAGTGGCAGGAGACATTTACCTAAATATCAACGTACCTTCTTTGTTGTACAAAATTCAAGCACTTTCAATGACCCACATCTATTTAGAGCATCTATTTCTTTTTTCCCAAATTCACAAACTTTCAAGGACCCATGGGAACACTGAAGAGCAAATCAGATGCGGGAGACATTTACCTAAATATTATTTTCTTGTACAAAATTCAAGCACTTTCAATAACCCATGTCTTTCACGGGTCTTGAAAACATTTTTTTTAAATTCACAAACTTTCAAGCACTGCAAGGACCTGTGGGAACCCTGTGTATCTTTAAAATGTATAACCAACGGTCACAATAACAGACTTTTTTTATGATCAAACAAACACTTGTGCCCGTCCCAAGTAGAGAACAGAGAATAAAACAAGTAAAAACTAATAATTTATCAGTAATACAAAGTCATAAATCAGCACCTGAAACTTTCCTTCAGTCACAAAGTAGGCACAGAGCAGGGAGCCAGCCATCAGGCCCGAGGCGATGATCAGGTTCTGCGTTTGGTTGAGTAACGCCAACGACGCCTGGGTCTTCCACTCTGACACCTGCAACAGTCACCAGTCAGCATCAGGTGAGCGAGTTAAAGGCATAGTTGTGGTTGTAAGAGGTAATAACTGACCAGGAACCGGCCTGAGAAACATGGCAGTCAGCAGAGGGTAACAATGGGAAAGACTGATTTTAGCCACTGAACAAAAGACTTGTTTGATAAAATCTATGTCCACTTAAGTCCATAATACTAAAAGAACATGTGCTTTGCTTTATGCAATCATTGTACAGCCTTTATTTTACTAGAAACTGAAGTTCGTAAGCTCCTCACCCACCCCACACCAAACTCCATAGAGAAAATCAGTGATTTTAGCTCACGGGGACAGAGGAGCTGTTGGTCTACTGCTGCCTCGTGTGGTCACTTTATGTCACTGAGGTAAATATGAACAAAGGTTTTCAAACCCTGAAGTGACAAAATAATACATCTGAAGTTACTGATGGAGGCAGAAGTGGATCTCCTGTGTGCTGTGATCACTAGTTAAATCACTGATTTTCTCTATGGGGTTTGGTGTGGGAGAGTGAGTGCTTTTAAATATCTCAATTTCCAGTGGAAACATGCTGTTTTACAGTGAGATAAAGCAGAAAAAATGTTCTTCAGATGTCAATAGACTTAAGATAGCATAGATTTTATGAGGTTAACCTTCAGTTACGACATTCTAGGTGTAGATTTTATGAGGTAATCCCATGTTTTCACTGAGATTCTGATTTCCATACATCGTTCTGGTCAGAAATAAACAAATCCAATCTGACTGACCTGATACTTTAAGATGGTGTCCTCAAAGCGCCCGACCTCGTAGCTCTCTGCGTTGTAGTATTTGACCTAAACATCAAAGAAATGCAACATCTTTAGTATTTCATTTTTTAAAAGCTCCAAACTGAACGTCAGCGCAATCACGAACCGTCTCAAAGTTTAACAAGGAGTCCACAGCCTTGGACTTGGCGTTGTTGTCCTGCTGATTCATGTCTCGTCTGTACTTTGTCCTCCACTCAGTGATGATGATGGTCAAAGCTGGTGGACACGTGTATATAACAATAATTTTAAAGCTGGTTTTTAAATCAGTACAAAAATAAAAAGGTGCCACTTACTCAGGTACAGGGTCATGCAGATGAAGATGATGAGGCCAAACCAGGCGTTGAAGTTGGTGACGAAGTAGACGATGGAGATGATGATGTCGGCGATGGTCGGAAAAATGCTGAAAACAAGGTAACTGCGGGGGGGAGGGGGTGGAGGAGTTAGTTTCCTCCACTTTTATACTGGTGTGTCACTTGTTGTACGTAGTTGTTACCTGAGCAGGCTGTTGATGGACGAGGTGCCGCGGTCGATGCTCCGCAGCACGTCGCCCGTCTTGCGGGACAGGTGCCAGCGCAGCGAGAGCGAGTGCAGGTGAGCGAAGAGCCGCACCTGCACCACGCGGTTGGTGAACTGCTGCACGCGGATCCACAGGAAGGAGCGCATGTTGCTGACAAAGCCCGAGGTTCCTGCAGGAGGAGCGAGGAGCGTTTTACACGACACACACACACACGTAGAGTAACGAGGACGACATACCTGCCCCTCCGCCCTGCAGGAACTTGAGCAGGACATAAACGCACACCGTCATGGCGACAGAGTGCCAGCTGCTTCCGTCCGTGAGTCCGTTCACTGAGACAAGGACAAAGACGACGATTAGAGGAAAACAAATGTTTGGGTTTTTTCTCATAGTCTGATTTATGTGAGAAAAAAAACTTGTTGACTTTAATCTCAGAATACATACTTCAGAAATTTTGAGATTAAAGTCAGACTTTTTTTTTTTAAATGTTATTCTAAAAAGAATTTCGTGTGTGACCATAATCCTTAATCTGTCGACCCTTTTGCTTTCTCTGAATCTCAGAATTACGAGAAAATTAGTCAAAAAAAATTATGAGATTAATTAATGTCGAATGTTTAGATTACTCCTCTCCGCTTTCTTTCTCTCTTGGTTTGTTTAAATTAAAGAGATTATAATCCTGTAAAATATCCTGCTTGAATACTAGTTTGCAGCAGGATTGATACACATTAACAGACCTGAGTAACACTCTTTGATGAACAACAACAACAACAATAATAATAATAATAATATGGACACAAATAAAGGTTTTCTGGTTTCTTTTGCTCCATAAAACAAAGAAATCCTGAAATGAAATAAAAGTGAATGATGTTGGTTCTGGGACAAAGTACGACAGTTACAGCCTGGAACAACTCACCGATGTTCTTGTAGTAAATGGGCACAAAGACGTTAATCACCCTCTCGACTCCCAGCAGCGCCAAACAGAAGACGACGAGCAGCTGCAGGACGACGTTGCCTCGCGGCCACATGTACGGGACAAGCAGGCGGACCTTATGTTTGAAACCCTGCCATGTGGACTGGTTTGGGTCTGTGCGGCCCAGTAGACTCTGAGAGACAACGATATCTTTAAATGCCTCACACTTTACACAATCACCACCACACAACAACACCACCACCACCACCACCACACACCTGTCCACTGTTCTCCACGTCACGCTCGTCCTCGTTGATCAGGAGCATGTACGGTCGCCGTGGCAACCCGGGAGCTTTGAGGCCGATGAAGAAGAGCAGCCCGGTGCCGGTGTAGCGGAGGAGCCACAGGCCAAACTGCACCTGAGGTGGTCATCGTGTAAACAGCAGGTCAACAGTGGAGACGTGGCAGTAAATATCACGTCAGGTTGCCAGGTTCTTCAGGATCTGGCAACCAGTTTTGATTCACAGATTTAGAAAAGGATGTAATGAAGGATAATAATCTCTCTATTATTATTTCTAGCACATTTAGTCATTTCTTCATATATATATTCACATTCCTCATACTAGTTTTGTTTGGAAAATAATTTACCATAAACATAATTGTTCTTGATTCGGTTTAATTTGATGATATTATCCTAATAAGTTTATGGTTTGATGAAAGTTTAACATGTTTTCAGATTTATTTCATCCATCCATGCAGTAAAAATAAACATTTTTAAGAAAAGGATTTAAAAAAAAAATTGATTCCAATCTTCACTCGAGAAATTCGACAGATTAAGGATTAAGGTCACACGTGACGTTTTTTTAAAGAGCAAAATTTAAAAAAGACAGAATTCTGAGATTAAAAATCTGTTTTCAGAATTCTTACAAAAAAGAATGTACTTTTGTAATCTCAGAATTCTGACTTTAATTTCAATGTTCTGAGATTAAAAATCTGAATTCTGTCAAACATTCTGAGGAAATTAATAATTCTGAGATTAAAGTCAACACGTTTTTTCTCACATACATGAGAGTATGAGGGAGAATTTGGAGAATAAAGACAAAATTCTGAGTTAAAAATGTCAAAATTTAGATAAAAGAATTCTGACTTTTCTGAGTAAAAAACAACAAAATTACACACAAATAAAACAAGATTATAGAAATATGCAAGAAAGTATTAAAATATTATTTTACATATAGATTATATATTATCTACATTTGATATGGAAGTAAAGAAACATTTAGCAGAGGCACAGAATTATAGATAACAAAACCATGCATTTAGTTTGTTTTCAGTGTGTGTAGCTGTCTGACTCTATATTAGCAGTGACACTGTATTATAATAACAAAAAAAATAATACACTGCATTTCCTTTATTATTTTTATGTTATTATTATTATTATTATCATTATTATATCATTGTCTCACACAAACAGCAACTGTGTGATATTGTGACATGAATCTGGCATTACAGCAGAGTCAGTGTGTGACGCATGAAAATAATCACACAACACAAAGAAAAAGTTGCCAAGTCATGCTCACTCGTGTGAAAACGAACTGAAAGTGACTCAGTGTGGGAGGGGCCAGATTGTGTCGTGTGATTTCATTGGTTCATGTCGCACATCTTTGAGGATCAGACAGTGGAGTTGTGGCAGTGACTCTGCAGAAAGCGTCCACCGTGTTCCACTGTAAACAGGAACACTCCAAGACCAGATCTCTGTGTGGTTTTGTAATTGTACATGAGGTCAGTTTGTCGCTGTGAGTGGATTCTTTGATGTTAGAGCAGAGACATAAAAAACACACTAATAATGAATGAACAATTGAACTTTGGTCGATCAAACAGTCATCAGAACTGATATCAGCGACATTGACTTCAGAGGGAGATAAGAACGAGAGACGCTCCCGACTTCATTCAACAAAAAATACAATAGTATTTATTTTACGCTAGAAAATATAATTAATTACCATCAACTTAGTCTTGGGTTTGAGAATATTACTGAAGAAATGATCTAAACTTAACAGTTTAAGATATGATAATCACAATCCCTGGTTTTAATGTGATAATTTAATGTGATTCATTTGAATATAAAAGGTTATGTTACAAGAAACATGTTACTAATGCTACAAAACCTTAACTTGCATTACAAAAACATGTTATTACACTTTGTTTTTATTGCAGTGTCTGATAATATATAAATACAATAAAAATCAATGAGATAAAAGCACTTGTGTTGCCAAAATGTAATAAAAATGTTACTAAAACATTGCAATGTTGTTCACAATAATAATGTTTTTATTGCAGTGTGATAATATAATTTAATAAAATAAAAAAAGATAGATTTTATTCATCTTATCTACCTCTACTTGAATATAAAATGTTAGAATGTTGCAATAACGTGCATAACATGCGTAACAATGCGATAAAATCATTACTTGTTTTGCAAAAATGTGACAAAAACATGTTCCAAGTGTTACAAAAATATTACTGATTAATCAAAATGCTACAAAACATTGCAATGTTAATAAAATGTGTCAGTGACGTTATAAAAAAATATGAGCTGGTAATTTCTAAAAAATAGTGAGTAATAGTGAGTTTTTACTTAAAAAAAACGATGATAAATGATGTTCTCTCACCTGCTGTTCAGTGTTCTCCAGCTTCCACCACCAGTGAGGACTGTACCAGGAGACAAAGGCCAAGTTCTCGGCTGAGAAAGCCACGGCCCAGAACAGCAGCAGGAAGGTGCTGTGTCCTCTGGTGCGGTCCATCACCATGACTCGACGTCTCTCCACCCGCAGCAGAACCGTGGCCCAGACCCAGCTCAGTGCAGAGAAGCAGCCGTACAGCACCACGTAAGCCGGGAGCTCTCCTGCAGCCGTGGCCGCCCGCCACACCGTGCCGCCCAGGAACTGCACCAGGAGCAGGACGGAGACGGCCAGCTGGAAGCCGTAGAGCCGCGAGCGCGGGATGAACTTGGGCTCCATCGCCGTGCCATATTTCTGGAAGCAGACGCAGTGGACGGTGCCGAGGAAGAAGGCGATGGTGAGGAGGATGGTGGGGACCAGGGTGAAGTAGAAGCAGGGCGAGATTCCTTCATCCACCCAGGTGTGGGAGATGGACGAGTTGGTCTCACAGTAGCTCTGCATGAACACCATGGCTGCAGCTGCATCAGACATCAAGAACAGCGGTAAATTAAAGCTCTTTGTGTTTTTAGCTTCTTAAATGGGAATATTTATAGTTTCTTTGCTCCATAATAACAGAGAAATCATTCAAACTGAATCATTTTGGTTTATGACATTGTCATGTTCCATCATATTCTGACATTTTATGGATGGTAAAAACACATCATTGATTAACCGATGATGAAAATAATGATTCATTGCAGTCTTGTAATGTATTCTATTCAACTCTATTCTAGCATGTTTTCTAGGGATGGTGAATCAGTATTGGGCTGACACTCGTCAAAACGACTGGATTGGACTGTAAAAATGTGTCAGCAAAAGCATTTTAGCTGAGTCATGTTTGGGCTGTTTAGTTCTTCTTTATGGGAGAATGTGTTGTGTTACACGGTTGGAAAATGATGTCTTTGAAATGACTCCATAGCTCAAACACTAGGGTAGAGACTCGAGTTTGTGATATCGGTATCCATTAGTTACTGGGCCGGGTGTAAAAATGTAAATAACAACCAGCATTTTAGCTGAGTCATGTTTGAGTTTGTTTGTTTAGCTCTTCTTTATGGGAGAATCAGCATTTGTTACACAGTTGGAGAATTATCTTTTTGAAATGACACAGCACAAATGTGTCCATACTTCATAAATGGGCTAAAATGACTAATATCTAATAATGACTAATGTATCGGACTAATATTGGTAGACAGACAACATTATTTTTGGCAAAGCAAGCGATGTCTCTTTCATGTTTACAGTTAGAAACAGAAGGCTCTGCCAGTTCATTAAGTATAACCACAGCAATATCATGAATGGTAATTATTTTGCTCAGGGATATTATGTTAGAAAACCTTTTAAAAAATCGTCCTCTGTCTACTGTTCGCTAAGCTTCTACATTCAAACTTAATATTTAATATTTACAGTAAAATGAACGTCCACCTTTTTCACCATGACTTGAAAAATTTAACACACATTATCTACAACAAAAAAAATTACAATTAAAGAGAAATGTCACATTTGGGCATAAAACATAGGATAATATTGATATTTCTTCCCCCAAAAAGAAACCATACGGCCTCCGTAGACTGAATATAACGCAAAGGGAACATTATCTGTTTAAATATGCGTCACATCTGTAAACATTATCATTAAAAGTGTGATATTCGTTGTATTTTTTACCGTAATTGTTGCGGCAGCTGTCCGTGAACTCCACACGTACTTACTTAACTGCACTGGTCAGGAACAGAGGTTATAACTCCACACGAGCTAACTACGGTTAGCTGCTAGTTAGTTTAGCCGGTTAATAACAGCGTTCGCGTTAAAAAAAACATCGGTTTATTCCAGTGACTGAGTGTAAAAATATCAAAACACCTACATGTTCCAGTGTCACCGCTTTCACTGTGCACTCCACTCCCTTCGTCTCCGTTCTTCAAGCGTGGAGCTCATCCGTGACTCGGCAAACGACCATTTACACAACAGTATCAGGGTTCGATTACACAGCCTGAGCCCGGTAGCGCACGCCCTCTGCAGGAAACAGGAAGAGGGCGATTTCAGAATAAACTTTATTTAAACACACGAATACAACCAAACAAGCAAAACAAACACACATTTAAAATCGGCTTCTGGATAAAACGGGCAAATAATAGAACGTATACACAATCAAACTACACATTTAAACAATAAGGAAACACTTAGTAGTTGTTAAAGTGCCAAAATAGCAACATTAAAAGTAGTCGAGTAATTGTTTGGGCCGGAAAATGATATTATTGGTGTTTAATTGTTTGAGTAATTGTTTGGGCCGGCACATGATTACATTGGTGTTTACCAAACTTGAGGAGCAAAATGATTCAGTTTTCCTGCACTGATAGAAGATGGCCAGTAGGTGGCACTACATACAAAGGTATAATGTGGGGGAATCGACTTTGTACAACAGCCTCATTTTATGACTCTTTGGTTTTCATCAAAACATGACCACAGGTGATGGAAGAATATTCATAATTATATGAGTGAGTGGTTTCACATTAGAGGTGAACAGCGAATCATTTTACTGTGGCCAGTGAGTGATGATTAATGACATTTAGAGGAGCATAACAACCACTGTCTCTCAGTGTCAGTTTTCCTAACTAACTGTAAATTCTGGGTTGAGTTACTGTTTGTGTCATGTTCAAGGAATTAACTGTTAATGAACAAACTTGACTTTGTTTTTAGAAAAACAAATATCTTCCAGAAGTACTTTCCCCTACAAATTTAAACTTTAAAATTTAAAATTTATGGAAACATACCCTGATAAAGGAAGCAAATTCACTTCATTGTGTCTGTTCTTATTCAACCTGTCAGTGTGCAAATCTTAAATGTCTCACTTTTAGGGTGAACTTTTTTAGTGCTGTCAAATTATTATGGAATAACCTTTTCTCCCTTGAACACCAGAACACTATTCCTTAAAAAAATCTTATATCTTCTTTTTAGATTATTATTAACCTAATATTTGTGAATTATTGTTAATTTTTGTGATGATAAGGGGTCCAGGTTCAGTATTTTCCTGTCTAATTCTATGATTTAGTTCAAATTGAACTTTTTAAAACACTTGACAATGCAACAATAAATGACAAATAATAAATGACAAATAATTCCAAAGAGCACGTGAGACAACGCATGATAATGGAGGGTTTTTTTAATGCATGACCTGATTTTGCAGCTTTAAGTCAACATTTTTGTTGTTTTTGTGGATTTTATTGTGCAAAATCAATTCATTAAAGCATGAAAGAGACGAGACAAGGAACCAGAGAAGGTGGAGAAGAAGTAATGGAGGCTAAAATCCAAAAGAAGGCAGTGATGCGACACCGTGGAGGCAACCGTCACTAATAATTAACCAAATATCTGAAGCTGTGTGAAAGAAAGAGAAAAGGAAAAGTGTTTTCTGATGAAGTGAAGGTGAGGAAAGACAGAAAGTTGATGTAATGTCTTGCATGAGTTCACACACACACACACACACACACACTCACAGGCTGGGATGGAAAAAGTGGGATAAATCTTATCATTTAGTGGCTCCACAATGAGCATAAAGCTCTGCTAATCTGCTTCATCTCCCCGCCTCTTTTGTGTGAGTGGAAATGGACCTTCTGTCCATCAGCCGCTTGTCACCCGGGCTCCTTTGTCCCTGCGTGGACGTGACGGCCTGTCCATCACAAACCCTCATCTCTCTCGTCTTTTGTGGCCACACGTCAGTGTGTGCACACTCAGCTGGAGCCCTTTAAGTCCTTTAGGTGTGTCGTCTCATGTCTTCAATCCACCTTTTCTCCCTCCTGCTTTGTCCCCGTCTCACACACCCACACATGGATGGCAACAGGCGGGGGGATGAGACGGATGCCTTTGCCAATCTAATCCACTGATTTAGTGAGAAAAGAATATCAGTGGTATTAGGAGTGCGGCGTCCAATCTCATTTGGACTGAGGACAATCAATATAACTGTGAGTTGTGCTGCCTGCAGTATTCACTGGTAGACTGGGCTTTGTGAAGTCACGTCTAACCACAGCGGCAGACGACCTGTGCTACATTTAACACTCACACAAGTCGTTATTGTGTGTTCTTCATATAAGCTATAGGCCATAAATCGCTTTAATGACAAGGATCTAATCACATTTTTCATCATATTTTTTATTTAGCTCTATTTATAAAGAATGGTTCATTAAATGTACACATGAGTTTTAGCTCCTTTACATCTGCAATCAGGTCTGAATTACTAAAAAATATGTCCAACAGCAGATTTTAGTCCCTTACTTAAAGACAAGCTTTATAAAAGCTACACCTGCTTCAGTCTCCAGTAGCTTCAGAACATGTTCATGTCTTTATCTCACTGTTGGACAGACTTTCCAACAGGAAAATGAAGTAAACTACTCGCTCTCCCACACCAAAGTCCGTAGAGAAAATCAGTGATTTTAGCTCACAGGGACACAGGAGCTGCTGGTCCACTGCTGCCTCGTGTGGTCAGTTTGTGCCACTGAAGTAAATCTGAACAAAATAAATCAAACGCCGATGTGACAAAATAAGACATTTGAACTTAGTGATGGAGGCAGCAGTGGATCAACAGCTCCTGTGTGCAGTGACGTAAAATCGCTGATTTTCTCTATGGGGTTTGGTGTGGGAGAGTGAGATGTTTACAAACGTCAGCTTCCTGTTGGAAAAGGCTTCTTGTGGCTCACTGCTGAATCATGGGCAGAAGCTGTGATGGTGGAGGAAAATGAGCACGCTTCCCTCGTGTGGCTGGGAGGTGAACTGCAGCACAGTTTTCACAAAAAAAAAACCTCTCTGATTTGAGTGTGATTTATCCTCAACCGCCTTGAATAATGAGACAGTTGAGGAAGAGGAGGGTTCACCTTCTTGCATGGACGGCTCTGAAGGCGCTCCAGCTTCCATCATCAGCAGAGTGTCACTTAAAGGAGCATCTCTCTCCTCTGGTCTGCAGGGCGACACATCGTGCTTTAGTGCATTACCCAAAGTCATCCATCATGGCTGCATGCGTGTGTGTGTGAGCACTATGTGGATGTGCTGATTGTATGCAGGCCGCGTTGTTCTCCTCCAGGCTGTAGTGTGGTTATGGAAGGTAGAGCTGGGGGGGATAGAAGAGGAGGGGGAGAAGGAGGAGGAGGCCTTGCAGGTGGACGCGAGGCGGGCGGAGCATCTGGAGACAAAGACTCTCACTGCTGATGTCAGGTTATTTATTTGTTTTGGAGTCGAGGGAATAAGAGCTGATGCTCTCGGACACTTTGCAACACCAGGCCACGCTTGAAGGAGGAAACAAAGACAACAAACCAACACATACACTGTACTTACAGACTGAAAACACACACACCACAGTAAGAAACTGAAACTAACCAGAGACTCTCAATATTAATACTCTAACAAGCAGCTGAACAGCTGTACCTAATAAAGTGACTGTCCGGCTTAAACTATTTTTCACTTATCTCTCCGACAGAGACGATATACTGTGATATAATGTGTCCACCTATGATCGCTCCTCAGCTAATGCCCACAATAACATGTGGTGTTCCTCAAGGTTCTATGCTGGGCCCCCTGTAATTTAGGATTTTATTGGAATTTCGCACTAAAAATGTTGAATAAATGCATTAAGTGTGATTGGTTGATTTCATTGGTGAGCAATCTCGACATGGGATTATTATAAAATGGCCGATAAACACTGCCACTTTTATCGTAAATGTCACTTCTGTCGTAATTTTTCACGGTAAATCCATCGTACACATCGCTTCATTTTGAACTGTAGACATGTTGCCAGAGTGAAGGAGAAGTGTAGAGTGTTCAGGTGAAGAAAAAATCATCTAAAAATAGACAGTCCACCTTTTCCATGAAAGGTACTGTTTGTATTTTTAGACCCACACACACGAACCTCACTTCCCCTTCACTCTGGCCTTCAAAATAAGAGCATACACAATTACAAGCTGCACAAAACACATTTAGTCCTGTGTGTAGAAGGGCGAGGAGATAACGCGGCCGTGTTATTCATCATAATGTGATATTAAGTGGCCGTGTGAGGGGGCTGCGCTTGGCCCGCGGGCCACCAGTTTGACACCTGTGATGTAGGGCGTTGTTATCGGCCGGTATTTTGTTGAATTTGTTAACTGTTGTCCGTTTGATTTAGCGGCGTCAGCGTCTGTCCCACTTATTTACAGGGAGAGAAAAACTAAACATGAAGGTGAAATAAATCTCATTTTGGACACAAATGGCTTGAAAACACAGGTGAGGAGCAGAGCGGGAGGGAATTTAAATGCGCATAATTTGTATTTGTGTCTAAATGTGGGAGGCAAAGCGCTCGATACAGAGGCAACAAAATACATAAAATAAAGAAAGTAGAGAAGCTGATGCTCGGCACAGACCGCTGAAGGAGAGAGAGTCTGACCTGGTGAACTGGCTCTGTTTAGCATGCCACGCTCTCTGAGGGCTAACATAACATACAACGCCCATGCTAATGCACACACACACACACACACACACACACACTCTTGTTTCCATAACAACTAAAAAGGCAACAGCCGTCTCACCCCCCCAATAAAAATAGAAATAAATAAATAAAGAATAAATAAATAAAAATCAGACTGGGTGGTAAAACCTGAAGTCAATTCTAAACTTTGATGTTAATTCTTGTGGATTAAATGTGACACACGTGTGAGTGACAATGAAACAAAGACAACAAGCTCGGATTGTCTTTGTTTTCCTCGTCCAGGTGACTTCAGCTCTCCTGTGGGATTAGGCTTTCATCCTCCGGAGGATTATTACTGTTACAAATAATCCCAGGATGACGGAGTCCAAACTGTTGCCAGAAAGGAGGATATTAATTTGAAATATTAGCAGCTGTGGATTACAGTGTGTATATATATTCTATAGATAGATAGATATATATATGTGTGTGTAAACTTAGTGTGTGGCCTCGCTCGGTCGTGAGAGGGAGTCGTCTTTCTCTGTCGCTTGCTTATTCTAAGACGCCGTGTTTACTCCGCTCAGTGTTTGTGTCTCTGTGGCCTGATGCTGTTTTTTTGTCTCCAGGGGCCGAAACTGTAGCTTGACAGCGGCTGATAAGCAAATAATTCAAGCACTTTCACGATTGTTTCTATGTTCTATCTACAGTGTGTTTGCCACAGTGCGAGTTTTTCTGAGTGAGAAAGCCGTGCAGAATCACGTCTGCGTGGGGGGGGGATTCATTTCCCATGAATCCACCTGCATGACATCATTCAGCCACTGTGTGTGTGTGTGTGTGTGTGGACAAATAAGAGGGAGGGATTGCTAAGTTGGGCTTGGGTTTGAATGATGCTTAACCGGAGCTCAGTGCAGCCGAACAAGGCCAAATCCTCTTCCTCCCGGGTGCAGTTCCTCACAGACAGAGCTATCAGCAGAGAGGAGGATGTCACTGTGTTACAGCTGCACACACACACACACACAGATTTCTGCCTCCACAACATAATGTAAACCCGTAGCATCAACATCAACCCACTCAGCGCTGAGCTCCGTCCCACACTAAGCAAACACAGAAAGCGACTGAGTTACAATTTCACGCCGCGGTGGGAATAAACAGAATGGAAAAAAGAAGGATGGTGTGAGTTCATATTTACACACGTTTTGGTTAAAATAATATAAATAAATATATAAATAAATAAAATAATAAAAATCCATGTCTGCTGAAGTCTGCAGTATTTCAAGAATGTGTTTGTCACATTTTTATCATCAGACTATCATCATTTTCAGACTAGCAAATGAAGTTCACACTCCCACACCAAACTCCATAGAGAAAATTGGTGATTTAAGCTCATGGTGACACTGGAGCTGCTGGTTGTCTGCTGCCTCGTGTGGTCACTTTGTGTCACTGACATAAACCTAAACAAAGGGTTTCAAACACTGAAGTCACTAAATAACATTAGAACTTCAGTGATGGAGGCAGCAGTGGATCATCAAGCCCTGTGTGCTGTGATGTTAAAATCACTGATTTTCTCTATGGGGTTTGTGTGTGTGTGTGTGAGTGTGTGTGTGGGGCGGGAAACTCCAGTTTCCTGTTTGAAAAGTCTGTCTCACAGAAAAATGACTCCTGAGATATTGCAGCTGATTCTATTGGCAGCCAATTCCCTTTTCCCAGGAAAATTCAGATTTCAAAATGCATGAAGTCTTATTTGAAAACAAACTTTTACATCCTCCCCTCTCCCCGCGCTGTGAGTCTGAAGAAGTAGAAGAAGGAGAAAAACCACCTGGAGTCTAAAAACCCTCCACATGTCTCTCAACAGCCTCCAGACTTCTGTCACAAACCGCCGCAGTGTTGCTGACAGCGGTGCCTACATTTGTAGATGTGACGCTTCCCAGTGGTCTAACTGGGACGCGGGCCCAGATTCACTGGTTCAAAGCAGCGATGTGGGTCAGCGTGTGTGAGGAGAACGTGGACTGGAGGGGGAAGATGTTCTGTGGCCTAAAGTCCAAACACCAGACAGACCATCGCTTCCTTTCCCCTCTCTCTCTCTCTCTCTCTCTCTCTCTCTCTCCACTGGAGGAAACACAGATAAAAGACAGTGGAGCTTCTTCTTCTGAGGCCTTCACTGAACCTCTTCTGTTGTTCACACACGACGTGAGGTGTGGTCGCGTGTCGGCGAGCCACCTGTCCGCTCCGCGTGAGTCTGCCGTGTTCACCGCCGCGGCGTCTCCGGTGCAGCTCAGGAAACTTGTTATCAGGCTCGACGGGAGGCCTCGTGCGCCGGGTCCTGACCATCTGTGCCATCAGAGAAGGTGTGGCTGTCCAAAGAAGTGCCTGATCTCACAGACTCATGACATCATCAGCTCACTGCGATTGTTGGGAAATGACCACGACTGTGATGATTGTGAACGGGAAAATCATTAAAAATGTTGTTTCTTAATTATGGTCATTATGTTTCCTTTGCAACATTTGTCAAGTGTCTTTTGGCAAATTCATTTTTGTAATATTAGCTTGATGTTTTGTAACATTTCACAACATTTCCCGTCATTTAAAAAAAAATATTTACTTACTTACTTACTTACTTACTTACTATATATATATATATTCATAAAATATTTTGGTAATGTAGTTTTTTTTAAATATTTTTTATTTTTTGGAAAATATTTTTGGAAAATATTTTAGTAATGTTATTATTTTTGAAATATTTTTTACTTTTTGCAAAACATTTTAGTAATGTTATTATTTTTTTGTAAAATATTTAAAATGTTTGTAAAAATATTTTAGTAATGTAATTATTTTTGAAATGTTTTTTGTTAGTTGTAAGTATCATGTTTCCATAACTTCACAACATTTGGTGAAATGTTTCATGTATCATAAGTTTTTTGATAAAAATGAGTTAATTAGTCACAGAAAGAAGTTTCTTCCCTTATATTCAGACGTCTGCGGGACCTAAAGATACATATGAAGTTAATTTGCAGTAAATCTCATTAAAATGATCCGTGTGTTTATTTTGCCTGAGGAAATCATTCCAACCACTGATTCTATATTCAATTAGAGAAACGCTCTATTTTTGTATTGGGGTCAGTTTAACAGGAATAACGTCATTCATTTTAAAAGATTCAAAGTATATTTTGCTTGTGGTGCGTTTTCTACCAGCTCATGTGTCCTCGCGCTCAGATAAGATGAAGAAAAGATGAACTCTTGACGCTGCATAGAAATAGAAAAACAGCTCAGACCTGTCAATCACAGGAGAAGTGAAGGGAAAGTGTTTGACAGGACGTCAGGGTTTCAACGTTCGTCGCTGGCAATTCTTTTACTCCAAATCTGTCGAGCGACTTCCGCACAGCCGAGGCGTGTTATCACTCACACAAAAGTGTGGATAATAGAACCAAAAACATCGCTGTTTTCATTTAAAAAAGAGAGAGAAAAAGATAATCAACTAACAATGACAGCTTTTGAGAAAACGCCGCTGGGTTTCTTTCAGGGAGGAGAAAATAAACAGCTGCAGCTGTCATTTAACACACAAAGAGAAGAAGAAGGAGAAGAAAATCATCTTTAAGTCTGTTTATTTTCCGGAGTAAATGAAAATTGTCTTTTCATCACTATCTCCTCACATCGAGCCCGTTTCATTACGTATTCCACCGAGAGGATCGTCCAATTCAATCTGCTCCAAAGACAATTAACGATTCTACCTCTCACGAAAAAACAGAACAAACAAACAAAGAAGAACAGAAAGAAAAATCCCTCATCTGAATTTAATTAGAGTAACTTATGTTTGCGGAGCAGCTCTGTGGAAACATTCTCTTTGATGAAGTTGGCCACAGCAGTAAGATGTTGGCAGGAAAGCAGCAGCCCATAATAATAATGATGATAATAAAAAAAGGTAAGGTGAAAAAAAGCATGATTTTGTTTGTGTTCTCTCTCCTGCAACAAACTCCATAGAGAAAATCAGCCATTTAAGCTCACGGGGACACAGGAGCTGCTGGTCCTCTGCTGCCTCGTGTGGTCACTTTGTGTCACTGAGGTGAATCTGAATGAAGGATTTCAAAGACAGAAATTTACAAAATAACACATTTTAATTTACTGATGGAGGCAGCAGTGGATCAACAACACCTGAGTGCTGTGATGTTAAAATCTCTGTTTTTTCAAATGAAGTTTGGTGCGGGAGAGCGTCCGCTGTACGAACTTTAGTTTCCTGTAAGAAAACTCTGTCTGACAACAAGATACATGATTCTACTCAACTGTTGGTGTCAGACAGGTCGTTTTCCATTACTATAGCTCCTCCTCAATGTGGGCGGAGTCATCACAGCAAGGCTACATGGACAAACTAGGCTCCAGTGTGCACCAACTGCACACTGGACAAGGGTCATTATTACTATTCCCCAGACGGAGATGGTTCACGATGGAGCTCAACGTCTACGACACTTAACTCTTTATCTACAGAGACTGTTTTTTTTAAAAAGAGAGAAAAGTTTGGAGTAAAGTCAGGTAAAAATATACCGACCGATAGACACACAACCACCAAAAGTGCACCAAAAAAGTGATCCCTAGAATCACGTTCAGTGTGACTGCATATTCAAGATGCATTCAAGAAACCTCGTAAAGGTCACACTTTCGTTTTTGGGACAAAGTTCACGTCCGTTCCTCGTCTTCAGTTCCTAAACTGTCTTTTTCTTCTTCTACGTTTAAATAGACGTCATGGTCATGGCCACAGCCACAAACAGCAAGAATAAGTAACTACGTCCGTGAGTCGGGATATTAAATACAGGTAAAATAAAACGTTAAACTTGAGCGTTAAACACAGACTTTGAACGCCTCACCTCAGAAAATTCCAGACTTTTTAAAGACTTTATAAAACCTTGAATATCAATAATGAAATCTATGACTTTTCAAGGATCCGCAGGGAGCCTGAAAACATGGAGAAGTCTTTTACTGGCATGCTTTGTGACTAAAACCCTGAACTATCCCTTTAACAAGCGCCATATCTGTCCGCAGCTTCTCTGTGATGAAGGAAATACTCGGTGATTAAAGTTAGAAAAGCAAACAAAGTTTCCTCCCTGACTCTCTCTCTGCCTCTGTTTGCTCTCACATTCATCTTGATTACATAATCCCCAGATTAATTAGCTGTGTGTGTTTCGCTCACTTCCTGCAGTGTGACCCTCAAACGGGGCCCCCTCCCTCCCTCAATCTGGCCTATCGACTTACAGGGCGCCAGAGCTTTGAAGGCCGTTAGTCTCTGATGTGACGTCCGAGGGGAAAAAAGGCCCCTGCAGTTTGTTGCTGCACACTGATAAAAACCAAGAAAAACAACACACACACACACACACACACAGGCAGGGGAAGGAGAATTAAGAATAATCTGGTTGTGGAAACCAGAGGAGGTATGGAACAATGACAATCTGGCTCCTTTGGTAATTTCCTGTTGGCGCTGGCTCGTGTGATGTGGTCAGGATCAATCAGAACCTGCGAGCAGATGGCGTCGCTCTCCTCCGACACGCTGGGGATTGTTCCTTTCTTTTCCTTTTTTCTTCGCGATGATAATTGGCTAGCCAACGCTGTGGAGCGGAGGCGGCGGCTGCTGCTAACTGAGCCTCTGTGTGGGGACGACATGTGTCGCTACGCTGCCGCTAACCTGTGCTACACGCTCCCGCTTCATGACAGGAGGAACACGTGTTCACACGAGTCGCCACCGACGCACTGAATAATGAGATTCCAGTGACACACATAGTGATGAAGTGGCTGGTGTTGTTGCCACACAAGATGGGAGGTCACCAGTTTGGATCCCTGTGGTATTCCCCACAGTCCAACAACATGCAGATTAGGTGAACTTGACAGACAATCGTCTGAGTACTCGATTTATTGGCCGTGTACGTCTGTCGTGTCCTTCTATTTGAAATTGTGTCCGACTCCAGTCCGACTAAGCGTATAAATGACGGATTAGTCGGACTATGTATCGCATTATCCAGATAAGTTAGTCTGACTAAGACTGGCTCGATTTTAATCAGACCAACATGTTTACGTGACATGAAGAAAGACAAATTATTGTCTTAGCCAATAAAATTGGACTTTTGACGCATGTAGCAAATTAAATTGCGACATTTCAACAAACAAGTTCAAATATGTCGAACCAATCAGAACGTGTGTTGTTCACAATGTAAAAAAAAACCCAATTTAAATAAGAAACTATACACTAAATCACACGTGTGTCACTATAAACCAAATCCAGAAGCAGTTTAGTGCCATTTGTTCACTAAAATCAGCCCCTGATTAAAAGAATCTCTAGACCTCGTGGATAATTTACATCAGGCGAGTAAAAGATATCGCGGCCTGGATCTGAGACCATGTGCTGGATTTGCTAACAGGGTTTTTATTAAGGTGAGGAAAGCTTATGTGGATAAATGGAACCATTTGTGGGGGAAACACAGCAGAGCTGCATAAAGGAGAGTAATTGCATGTGTACTGTAGGAGCGCTGGTGTGTGTGTGTGTGTGTGTGTGTGTAGACGGCGGGCACTTCAAAGCTTTGATGTTGGAGTTCCTAAATGAGGGCCACCAGAGGTCCAGACTAATGGGACATCATGGGGAGATTAGAAGCCAAGTGTAGCCGTCTGACAACACAGCATATTATATATACACTGTGTGTGTGTTTGTGTGTTTTTCTTTTTCTTTGTGATTAAAAGTGAAAGTTTTGAAACTTGGACAGGAAGTATTTAGTGCGTGAGCAACATCAAAACATGTTCCCAAGGTTTCACACCAAAGCCCATAGAGAAAATCGACCATTTTACATCACAGCAACACAGGAGCTGCTGATCCACTGCTGCCTCCATCACCAAGTTCTAATGTGTTATTCTGTAAAATTCTGTGTTTGAAATCCTTTGTTCAGATTTACCTCAGTGGCACAAAGTGACCACACGAGGCAGCAGCAGACCAGCAGCTCCTGTGTCCACACAAGCTAAAATCGCTCATTTTCTCAATGGACTATGGTGCAGGGTTTATAAACAGAAAAGGCCGTTTAATAGTAAGATAAAGTGACAACCTCATTGTGAAGACATGTTACACCTGGATAGAGAACCTTCCTCTGACTTTGTACACCAAACCCCATAGAGAAAAGAGGCGATTTTACGCCACAGCACACAGGAGTTGTTGATCCACTGCCGCCTCCATCAGTAAGTACAAATGTCTACTTTGTGACTTTGTATGTTTGAAAACCTTTGTTCTGTTTTAATTAAGTGACACAAAGTGACCACACGAGGCAGCAGTGGACCAGCAGCTCCTATGTCCCTGTGAGCTAAAAACGTAGATTTTCTCCATGGGGTTTGGTGTGGGAGAGTAAGCAGTTTACAAACTTGGGTTTCCTGTTGGTAAAGTGGTTTTTCGTCAATAAACACTTTGTGAAACATCCTTTTTAAGGACAAAAAAGCTTCTCCATCTTCAGTATGGTATAAATCCTTTATTAAATAATCATAACAATAATTATAATAACAATCATAAAAAGAGCTTTTTTTTCCTGTACAAAGACCCCTTTAAAACAACAACAACAGCAGTCCGAGCAGTGCGAAAGGAGGCAAGGGGCGGGGCCAAGGGCGAGGCGGGGCGAGGGGCTCCGGGTACTGTCCTGGTCCAGGGCTTGGTCCTGGGGGCGACGGTGAGAGTCGCCGCTTCTGATACTGGCTCCAAAGGTGAGCTGGATCCCAGAGGCTCCAAGGCACTTTGAAGAGAGTCAGTGGAGTCCAGAGTGTGTGTGTGTGTGTGTGTGTGTGTGTCTCTCAGCAGCAGCAGCCATTATTCCCTTCATTATTAGGTCCTTATCAGAGAGTCTTCATGTTTTTCTGAGAGAGAGAGAAGCGGCGTGTTCTGTATATACATGTGTGTGTGTGGGAGGAGGAGGAGGAGGAGGAGGAGGAGGAGGAAGAATCCATTCACAGCCGTGCACGACAAGAGAAAATAACAAAAACTAACAAAAACATCCTCGGGCGGCAGGTTGATGTGGTCGCTCGCACGTATGTGTGTGTGTGTGTGACGGGTCAGAGGTCAGGTCCTTTCAATCATGGCTTTTAGGTATGTAAAAAAGAAAAAAAAAGTTAACAGAGCGGGGAGACAGAGAGAGAGGGAGAGAGATGGTCTCCTCGCTCCACGCTCGGTTTCCTTTTAAGGCTTGTTGTGTGTCCACACGCACACACACACACACACACACACACACACACACACACACACACACACACACACACAGAGTGGATTGAGAAAGCGGTTTCTGGCTGTGCATTTGTTTTAGATCCCATTTTTGTCCCCGTCCTTCCAAGTGTCTCTCTCTCTCTCTGTCTCTCTGTCTCTCTGTCTCCTTCTCAGGTCGACGTCTCTGCTCGTTCCCGCAATCCATAGGTTGCACCACCCGCCTAAAAATCTCTGTGACCTTTCCCGCGTTAACCACAATGTAAACTTGACCTTTGTCTTTGACAGGAACCAGTAACAACTAAACTCTAAAACAACAACTCTCTCTCTCCGTCGCTAAAAAGTTAAAAAAACACGCACTTCTCTTTTTTTGTTTTCCTTCTTCTTCTCTCGACTTATCTGCCGTCACAGACGTCAGACTTGAAAACACTGAACAGACAGACAGACAGACAGACAGCGGAGGAACGTCGGCGACTAAAAATACCACAGACTGTCGGTGTGTGTGTGTGTGTGTGTGTGGGGGGGGGACTCAGGATAACTGAGGCTGAGCAGAGTCTGCGACGAGAGAGGAAAATAATCATAACAAAGAAAAGAAACGTGCCACAGGAAGAAGGAGTTCTAAGTTCTAGGCCACGGTGTCCACGTGTGATTAAAAGAAGACGTTTCCTAAACCTAACACCTTTCCAAACATCACGTTTAAGTAGCACAGCGTCCAGTGAACCTGTAACTGACGCGCGTTCCTCTCACAGAAACAAGCCTTAAAAATCTCTCCGCCCCCCTGCGCTCGTGTCCAGGGGATCCGCAGGTGGAGATGTGGCGCCTCACGCCTCGGTGCAGCAGCGCTGCTGGTTCAGTTTCACCTTGTGCTTGAGGCCGTCGTACAGCTCAAAGTTGTAGTTCTCCAGCGTGGTGGAGGAGCGCGACGACAGCCCGCTGTACGAGCACGTGCAGTACAGGAGGAGGCCCGCGCAGATGGCGCCGAGCAGCACGCCCAGCGAGCTCATGACGATGATGGTGACCAGGATGGGGTCCAGTGTGTACAGCCACGAGTTGTCCTTCTCCGAGATGCGCGTCACCGGCGGCTCGGAGGACGGCGACTCGGTGTTCCACTCGGGAAACTGTAAACCTGAGGCAGGAGTGGGAGAGACGGAGAAAAGTTCGATAAAAGTTCTGAATAATATGTTTCTCTCACTGTTTGACAGGAAGCTAAAGTTTGTTTTCCCCACACCAAACCCCATAGAGAAAATCAGCGATTTTACATCACAGCAACACAGGAGTTGATGATCCACTGCTGCCTCCATCAGGAAGTTCAAATGTGTGATGTTTTATTATTTTTAAGACTTCTGGGTTTGAAATCCTTCATTCAGATTAACTTCAAGTGGCATAGAGTGACCACACGAGGCAGCAGTAGACCAGCAGCTCCTGTGTCCCTGTGAGCTTAAATCGCTGATTTTCTCTATGGGGTTTGGTGTGGGAGAGCGAGCTGCGCAAAAATGTTCATTTCTTGCCAGAAAACATCATTTTTAATATATGTTATGAGGTGAGTGGTTGAAATACGATCTTCCTAGAGGAAAACCTAGTTTTCACTCATGATTTCTTTCTTAACCCCCCAAACAGCTGCTTACCTCCTCCTAACGGGTCCCTGCCGCTGAAAAGTCGTCCGTCTCCAAACTCATTGGGTTTCCTCACTGTCAGAGAAGCACAGGCGACACAGATGTTTGGTTTTATTTTAACCACCAAAGCCAGTCCTGCACATGTACTGTATAATATACTGCTATAATATAACACACACAACAGCACAGCAGCAGTCGTGGGAATTAAATAGAAAAATATGACTTTATTAATAGAGAAAGATCATTATGTTACATTCCTGTCAAACACACATGGGTCATCACATACATAACATACTGTTGGTATAAGACTGTTCATTCCATGTGAATAAAGATGCAAACATGACATCATCATCAGATTATTATTATCATCACTGAGAAAATCCTCGACACCATCGCTGTCAAGTTTAAGAGTAGGGATGGGATGATATATGATGTCATCGCCATAAAACGCGACCGTAGTAAGTGAATTTCAATTATTAGAATGGAAGTCAGTTTTGCAACATTCCGACTTTTTTTGGCAACATTAATCTTTTTCTTGTGATGTTTTTGTAACGTTTTGACAAAACAAAAGTGATATCAATGTAATATTTTTGGGTAAAATTACATTTTGTGTCATTTTTCCTGATGTCAGTTCAAAGTTTTTGACATTATGACATTTTTTGGCAACATTAATGATTTTCTTGTGAGGTTTTTGTAATTATTTTGGTTAAAATTACATTTTGCAACATTTCAGATACATTTTTGGCAACATTAATCTTTTTCTTGTGATGTTTTTGTAATGTTTTAAAGTGATTCCAATAAATGTTTTTGGGTAAAATGACATTTTGTGACAGATACATGTTTTTCTATCATTATGACATTTTTTTGGCCACATTAATAAATTTCTAGTGATTTCCATCACACTTTCATGTGTAAAAAGACATTTTGAGTCCTTTTTCCTGACATTTTTGTGACACGACATTTTCTCTGCCTGTTAATGCTTCAGAATACCCCATAAAACACATTAAAGCATATATACATATATATATATATATATATATATATATATATATATATATACACATATATATATACATATACATATATATATATATATACATATATATATATATTTTACAAATATTGTAAAAATATCTTCATATATCGTCTCATGCCTGATTAAGATGCTGGAGAAACAGAACAACTGGGCGACAACATTTTAAGCAGAGCTCGCGACACTTCTTTCATTCTCCCGTCCGTGAAAGGCGTCAGGAGATGTTTTTGAAAAAGATTACAAGTAGCAAAGGCTGCAGCACTTCTGTCCAGAGCGGACTTTAAACTTTATACCACTTTCATTTCTCTGTGTGTGTGTGTGTGTGTGTGTGTGTGGGGATGGTCCTGGAGAGCGTTCAGGAGTGGGAGTAGCTGCTTGGCAAAGGCACGCGTCTCATCGTGGACGTCTTTGGTGGCCGGTGGCATAATTAATACCGTTGCCAGGGGCGACTGAATGTTGGCAGTGGACTGGGTGACGGAGGTGCGGCGTGAATGGGAGATAAAAAGTGCTTACCGCAGCCTTCATAAATGCGATCTGTCCATTAACTAATTACAACTATTAGCAGCTTGGAGCGCGACAGTGTCGAGGTGGACAGTCTCTCTCTCTCTCTCTCTCTCTCTCTCTCTCTCTCTCTCTCACGTTGATGTAAAAGCTTAAAGTGAGTGCATGCCAAAAAATACATAAAGAAAAAAGAAAAAAAGCGGGGAGAGAAAAGTGCAGCTTCGTAACTGTGGCGGCTAATTGAGGCGCATTCTGCTGAAGTGTGGGGAGCGCGGGGGGTTATGGATTTTTGCTGGTGTGACAGATGATGAGAAACACGCCCCGTTAAGCCTCAGAGTGAAGACCTACGTCTCATCGACCGATGAGAGAGAGATTGGCACTAATTTGTCTTTTTCTGTTGTTTTGTTGTTGTTGTTGGGAATAAAATAGAAATAATTTAGATTTGTTTAAAAAAAAAAACAAAAAAAACCGGACGTTTTTAAGCAGCTCAGTCTCCCACAACCAAACCCCATAGAGAAAATCATCGATTTTAGCTCATGGCGACACAGGAGCTGCTGTTCTGCTGCTGCCTCATGTGGCGAGTTTGTGTCACTGAAGTAAATCCGAACAAAGCAAATCAAATGCCGAAGTGACGAAATAGCACATTTGAAGTTACTGATGGAGGCAGCAGTGGATCAACAACTCCTGTGAGCTGTGATCTGTGTGAACTGTGAAATCGCTGATTTTCTCTATGGGGTTTGGCGTGGGAGTGAAACGATTTAGAGAGCGACATAAATTCCAGTTTGTTGTGAGAAACAACGTCAAACATGTTCTTTAGAGGCCGTCGACTTAAGCGGGCGTAGCTTTTATTTGGTGAGTCTCTTGTTAAGCGGCTGAATCTGTTTTGACTTGTTTTCAAGCCTCCGTTTCTCCGTGAGAGCGACGACGCGTCACTGTACTTCAAAACAACGCAAACTATCACTTTAAATCTGCGACTACGCTCACGGCGTCTTATGGCACTAAAGGACGAGCGCTGGCTCGGCTCTGGCTTTCATTGCACGTCAGATTCCTCTCCGGGGCCGAAGAACGCGGCGCTTATGGCACAGTACAGCTCGGTGTGGCGCGGCTTCCATCTGGGCCCAGACACGGCGGAAAACAATGGGAGTGGGCGGGGCGTGGAGCAGAAATGGGGGAGTGGGGGAACAACGTGCTTTTTTTTATCATTATTATTATTATTGTTGTTATTATGCCAGAGAATCAAGATGAGACACTAAACACTGACGACGGCGACATCCATCACTGACTGACGGCTTTATCAGCCCGAGACAAGACTGTTCAATCACATCAGCAGCTTATCTCCATGTGTGCCGCGCCGCTTTAAGTGTGATGGATTTGCATTCCTTTTGTTTTTAATGTGCACATGCTCTGTGGAGAACGACGACTCGTCCTCCTCCACTGCTACAGCTCATATCACAGCTCTCTCTCTCTCTCTCTCTCTCTCCCTCTCTGCTCCTCGTGTCTCACGTCCTGTTTCCAGCTCTCACAGAGGAACCGTGGCCCTCACATGACGGCGTGTACGGTCCACGCCGGGTTAGGAGGAGCCAGGCGGCGCTCAATGGTCCGAGAACGAGCCGTTTGAGATAAATAACTCCCTCTCAGACTTTAGATCCCCTCTCTCTCTCGTCGAGGAGCGGCAGAGTGTGAAATGTCAACAGCGAGAACTTCCCTCAGTGAAGCCAGGAGGAGGAGGAGGAGGAGGAGGAGGCGGGGACACAGCAGCTGAAGCTTCGTCCATAAGCGACAGAGAGAAAGAGAGCTTTCATCACGAGACGTCCTCCTCTTCCTCCTCCTCCTGTACCGAGGACACTAAGCACTTCCCTTCAGCAGAGCGTGCGGTGGCGGTCCCGGCTGTCCAGCCTCACGGTCAGGACTGGCTCCACCCCTGGGGCGGCCATACTGGACGACCAGTTCGAGTACTGGAAGCACTGCGACGAGCTGTGATAGGCCACCGACAGCTGGCTCTTCTTGGTCGCCAGGTGTTGCCGGCAGCAACAGAGCGCCCTGACCAAGATGGCCACCGCCAGGAGAAGGAGGGCGCCCCCGGCGGCCATTATGTAATACCAGTGGATGGGCAAGGGAGGCACAGGAACGCCTCCCCCTGGTGGAGAGATACAGAATGATTGGCCAGCGGGAAAAGAGAGGAGTGGCACTTGTTTTTTTGTTTTTTTCACATTAAAGTCTCTGTTTTCTGTCCCTGTGTTTGAGCAGCAGACGTCGTGCACCTCGCGTGAGCATGCACAAGCATGCCAGTTGCAGAAATAATAATAATAATAATACTGATGAAATAAATTGCATCCATTTTCTCAGCTGCAGCTGATTTTTTGGACGTTTTCACACCACGGTCGTCCGCGCGGGGGATTAGGGTTTGAAATCAGTCCCAATTCAAACATAAATGACTGTGTGGTGTGAAAACGGGGAAAAACAAAGGCCAATAATAATTAGTGATGAAAGCACCCCCCCGCCCCCCCCAACACACACACAAACATTGAATTAAGGGGCGTGGTCTTCCCTCAGCTCTCAGTGCCATGCAAGAATTACGTCATGGGAATAATCCGACATTCCAGCGCTCCTTCAGAGCTGATATTGGATTGGGGGATTTGTGATTTAGCTGGCGTGAGTTTGCAGATTTTGTGTGTTTTTTTTTTTCTGTGCGTGCTTTTTCCATTTGTCCCTCTTTTGTCCTCATGCATCACTCCGGGCCAGTCCTCTCCTCTCCTCCCCGAGCCAAGCGCCGTCTCCTCAGATCCTGTTCACTGCTGCCCCCGGCTTGAACCCCTCCCTTCCAACTGTCGTGACTAAACACCTTCCAAAGACGCCTTTACTCAATTATCCAGGTCGACTATGAAAGTGCACAGAGAGGCGAACACATCCGTGTCACATAATTACAGAGGGAAATGATCGTGTGTGTGTGTGTGTGTGTGTGTGTGCTGCACACTGCACACACACATTACACAGAGCTGAGACGCCCGCCCTCGCCGCCGCGGCGCAGTCGGCCACTCTGATGACGTCACAGCGACAGTCCGGAGTGTGCTTGTGTGTTTGAGGCTTTTTCTCCAAAGTTCTACCATGGAAAAGTTTGTAAAGCGCTCGCTCTCCCACACCAAAGCCCATAGAGAAAATCAGCGATTTAAGCTGCGGGCGACACAGGAGCTGCTGGTCCACTGCTGCCTCGTGTGGTCACTCTGTGTCACTGAGCTTGAACCGAATGAAGGTTTCCAAACATCCAAAGTCACAAAGGAGACATTTGAAGTGAGTGATGGACGCAGCAGTGGATCAACAGCTCCTGTGTGCTGTGATGTTAAAATCCCTGATTTCTCTATGGGGTTTGGTGTGGTATGACTCACTTAAGACTCACAGTATAAAACCTATATTAAGTTAAGTCTACGATGTCTTAAGCACATGTTCATGTCTTTATTTCACAGACAGACTTTTCCAGCTGGAAACTGAAGTTTGTAAAGCGCTCACTCTCTCACACCAAAGCCCAGAGAGAAAACCAGAGATTTAACCTCACACACACAGGAGTTGACAGATCCACTGCTGCCTCCATCACTAAGTTAAAATGTCTTATTTTTTTGACTTCGGCATTTGGAATCCTTGGTTCAGATTTACGTCAGTGACACAAAGTGACCACACGAGGCAGCAGTAGACCAGCAGCTCCTGTGTCGCCCGCAGCTAAAATCACTGACTTTCTCTATGGGCTTTGGTGTGGGAGAGCGAACCTTTAACAAACTTCAGGAAATATTCTTTAAATATTGTAGTCGCTGAGGTTTAAGTTAAAATATATATTTTAATACCTCATTGTCGAGGCTTAGAGACTCTGCGTGTGTGTGTGTGTGTGTGTGTGCGTGTGTGTGTGTGTGAGAGAGAGAGAAGATGGAGGACGAGGAAAAGGCAAAGAAGTGCACACACATCACATTGGCAGTGAAACAGCTGAGCTGCTCTCTCGTTGGGGGACATGAGAAGACGCCAAAACACTAACATCAATCACAGAAACCCGCGGGACGCTCCAAATCATTTTTCCATGAGGCAAACACTTATTTAAAACCCTTCAGGCTCAGTGTGTGTGTGTGTGTGTGTGTGTGTGTGTGTGATGCACTTCTTCTTGAGACTAATCCTTTGTTTCCACCGAGACTGACGAGGTCAAAAAAACTATTAAATGATGGTTTGAGATACTTTACTTTTACTTCACTTTGGCGATTAAATCGCTTTAAGGACTTGTTTGAGTCCGGATCGGACCGGGGTTTGGGTTCCGGGGTGGATTTTAGTACCGCCAAGCAAAAAACCGCAGGCGAGTGCATATCAACGGGCAAGGGTGCAAGGCCAGAGAGGAAGTGACATCATGTCACGGGGGGGGGTCAGAGGTCAGACTCACCTGGATTCTCGGGAGGAAAAGCAGTGAAGGGTTCTGTGAGAGAGAGACAGAGAGAGAACGAGAGGGAGGGAGAGTTATTTTAATATGAAAAAAGTCACATGACAAATGTCACATGACTGTCAAACTCCTGAGGACGTTTAACTTCAGATGACTCACATCAACTGTGGCATTTGTTGAGCTCCTTCTTTACTGGAGAGCCATTTAACATTGTGTGTGTGTGTGTGTGTGTGTGTGTGTGTGTGTGTGTGTGTGTGCATGTGTGTGTGTGTGTGTGTGTCTGTGTGTCTGTGTGTGTGTGTGTGTGTCTGTGTGTGTGTCTATGTGTCTGTGCGTGTGTGTGTGTCTGTGTGTGTGTGTGTGTGTGTGTGTGTGTGTGTGTCTGTGTGTCTGTGGCGTCCAGATAAAGTGGAGCAGGCTCAGAGCAGAACCTTCGTTTGGATTTCCTGGAACATAAACACAGAACTGCAGTGTGTGTGTGTGTGTGTGTGTGTGTGTGTGTGTTTGTGTTTTTGGCGGGAACGCCAACACACTCGGAAGAATTCAACTGCATGCTGGGTGATAAGCAGCATCCCAGCATGCACTGCAGCAGCAGCAGGAGGAGGAAACACGTCCGCCACACAAGAGGCTGGAGACAACATGTGTCCACCAACATACAGCCCTAGTGTTTTATTGTGAAGTGCCACAAGGGGGCGCTGCATCTTTACTGTCACCCCCAGGACCTGTTTCTTTATAATCTTCCTCAGGATTCTTGTGTTTCACTTTAAAAGCATGTATTTGTTACATTACAGCAGTTTATCGTCATGTTTTTGTAACATTGTGACATATTTATGTTAATGTGAGTGATATATATGTGACATTATAACATTTTCTATATATTATAACATCATTTTGTAATATTCTTGTCACCATAGCAATATGCTTCATACGTAACATTACAGCAGTTTGTAATGTAACTGATATTTTATCACCATGACGACATGTAACATTACAGCATTCTGTAACATTTTTTGTTATGTTATGTTTTGTCACGTTAGAAACGTGTTTTTGTGTAAATGTTTTACGGCAGTTTTTCTCAACATCAGTGAGAGTTTAGAAATCTAATGTCAGAACCTCACACACACACACACACACACACACACACACACACAGATTTGATCCAACACCAAACATCACCTCATCATTTCTCCCTCCATCAATCTGCCATTCACTCCATTTTCTCCTCCTCCTTGAACAGGCACTCACACTCACACTCACACACACACAGATGAAAGGATGGAGGAGTGGGAGGGACGGCGTTTACTTCTTTCCCAAAGAAAAGAAAGAGGAGAAAAAGAAAAGTAGGCCACAAACGCCCTGTGGGCTGCAGCAGTGATTCTCTCTCTCTCTCTCTCTCTCTCTCTCTCATTCGTAAACAGAGATTTTCGGGAATTTATGAGAGACCCTGTCTCCCAAGAACCTTCAGTTTTCCGGGAACCCCGGAGTGAGCTCCGCCAAGCCCCGCCTCCTTAATCTGACTCGAGCCGAGGCTTTGGAGACGGTTTTAAACAAATCACAGAGAGAGAGAAGAACCTGCTGCTATTATTTCTGATTCATGTCTTATCTCTGAGCTGATCAGAGGTCTCAAACTCGGGGCCCGTGGACCAAATGCGGGCCCCCTGATCAACGTCATGTGGCCTGCCCCTGAATATCAAGTGATGATGAGTTTATTCTGTGTGTCTTTTAAATGTATTTTGCGGATTCATTTTGTGTTGTTGTTCGTCATTCCGGACTTTTATTTTGAAATTTTGTGATGAAATGATGCGATATTGTGATTTTATTGTGTCACTGTCGTCAAAAAACTGACTTTAAATCGCTGATGTGACGGAAAACCGCCATAAAACTGTTACAAACAGGTATTAAAGTGACACAAACATGACTTACATTGCCAAAAAAAAAACATTACAAAGTGCTGTAATGTTAGAAAAACATGTTTTTTTTTATCTTATTTTAATAGAATGTACTTTTGTTGCCAAGCACAGAAGGAGTGGAACACACCAGGACACGGCTGCTGCAGAATAAACATTCACATTAAGAAAGTAGAAGCTTTGTTTACGTTTAATTTGTGCAACAAAAAGAGACAAAAAATGTCCAGTTATTCATATAAATGTGTGTGTGTGTGTGTTTCAGGTTTTACTGGTGTTGTGGGGACATAGATCAGGTCCACATAACGTAAATGATTAAGGTGATGTTAGGATCAGGTCCCTTAAAGTCATGGAAACCAGACGTTGTGTGTTTGTGTGTTTGTGTGGATGTGCGAGGACATTTTGTCTCGTTCCTTTACAACTTTAAAGTTTTTTTTTTAGGGGTTAAGACCTGGTTTTAGATTGAGGGTTGAGGTAAAACACATAGTTGTGATGGTTAAGGGTCTAAGGGATGCATTAAACACAAGTTTGTATGTGTTTGTTTCAGGTTTTGCTCACGTTGTGGGGACCTAAATCTGTCGACACAGTCACATTATGGGAACAGAAATCATGAAATTAGGGTTAGGATTAGGTGAGTAGTGGTCTCCAGGAAGAGAATGGAAATCAACAACAGTTTATAATGTCCTCTGAAGACATGGAACCTGTGTGTGTGTGTGTACTTGTATTTATATCTTTGTGAGGTCCAAAACATTTAAGTTGTGGGGACATAGATCTTTTAGGGTTAAGGATGGTTAAGGGTTAGGGTCTAAGGGAATGCATTATGTCCCTGATGTGTTTTTAAAGTGAAGACACGTTAGGATTAGGTTTAGGTGAGTAGTAATTCAGGTTTACCGTTAGATTGAGTCTTTAGGACGTGAATGTGAGTCAATATAATGTCCTCTGAAGACATAAGAAACTGTGTGTGTGTGTGTGTGTGAGACAGACTTACGTGTACACTCCTTCAGCGGGGTGCTGGAGCTGATGTGGATGTTGTCTATCCAGATGTGTCCTCTGGTGCCGTGCACAAAGAAACCCTCCATCACAACCTACCCAAACCAGAACAATAGACGAAGACGAGGAGGAGGAGGAGGAGGAGGAAGAGGAAGAGGAGAGGGGGGTGGAGAAGAAAGTTGAGGAGGAAGACGGAGACAGAATGAAGGCAGCGAGGGAGCAGGGGAATGGAGGCAAATTGAGAACAAGGACGGGGAGGAGGAGGAGGAGGAGGAGGAGGAGAAAGAGGATAAAAAGTTAATATGATTTCAAAGTTGCACTCAGCGCCTGGCAACCCTCCTGCACTTGTGATGTCTGTGACAAACGCACAGCCGCTCCCTGAACAGTGGAGCAGCCGACAGAGACAACGTGGCTCAGTTTAGCTGCTTTGTGAAGACAAAGCTGGCCCGAGGTGAAACGGAGACGGAGAACTGACGCGTTCAAAGGAAAACAAGCGCCGGAAAAAGACGGCAGGTTTGTTTTCTGGGGCAAAGTTTGACACAGATACTGATTCATCGAGCAGCAGCCTGAGACACGGACACTCACTCTGAGATGTCGTAAGAACATGTTTACCGACTGGTTTTTGCTTGGAGACAAACTTGTCCGACAGAAAACTGGAGTTTGTTAAGCGCTCACTCTCTTCCACCAAACTCCATTAAGAAAATCTATGATTTTAGCTCACGGGGACACAGGAGCTGCTGGTCTACTGCTGCCTTGTGTGGTCACTTTGTGTCACTGAGGTTAATCTGAACGAAGGTTTTCAAACACTGAACTCACCAAATAACACCTCTGAACTCACTGATGGAGGCAGCAATGCATCAACAACTCCTGTGTGCTGTGAGCTTAAATCGCTGTTTTTCTCTATGGGGTTTGGTGTGGGAGAGTGAGTGCTTTACAAACTGCAGTTTCCTGTCTAACACTGAACTAAAGCAGCAAACATGTGATTAAGATACAGATAACATCTGTATGTTCCGTCTGGAAGATTAAAACTTGACTGATTTTAGCCAGAATTGAGCTTTTATTAAAGGTCTAGTGCGTAAATGTGAATTCTACCTGGAAGTCTTTAGGGGAGCGAGGCAGGATGGTGCGACCCTCCTTCCACACGGGGCCCTGGTCGCCCGCGAGCGTCCAGAGCAGCGTCTCCTCATTGTGGGCGTCGCGCAGCAGGACCCTCAGGTGACCCTGGGCCTCGCCCAACAGCTGGTAGGAGAAGAGGAGGCAGAGGGGCCCGGTTTCAGCCGGAACCACGGGGCTGAGGAGGCGAGCTCGCTGCTGCTCCGTCTTCAGGCTGGCGTCCATGTAGAGATAATTGTTGAGCTCTGGAGAGGACAGACACAGACACAGACACAGAGACAGACACAGAGACAGACACACACACAGACACAGAGACAGAGGTCACTCAGTCACATCTGGATAATTTAACCCAGGAACAAACTCAGGAACATCAAAACATAGACTGGTGACACTTTAATATTAGATGCTTGTTAAGAGTTTAAAATAAGATGTTTATGAACAATAAATATGCTGCATAAAGCTTATTATATTGCAAATAACACAATTATTATAACTTTATAATTAATAATATAATTAAACAGAATCTAATTTAAATCTTGATTAACACAATTTTAAGTAGCAATAAAAACAATAATTACACTTTAAGGGACTTATTTATGTGAATAAGTATCTTTTAAGGTCTTGAAAGTTGCTTATTAATTGTTAATTAATGCTTATAATGAGAGTTTTACAAGAACTTATGGAAAAATCTAGATTTTTATTGACTTTGATTCCCTAGCATCCTAATAAGCACTTAAAGAACAATAATCAGACTTTAAAGGACTTGTTAATTAATGCTTATAATGAAAGAAAAGAGCAAATAAAAGCGAGCAGCCGAGCTGGTTTAGTATGTTAAACACACTGTGAATGAGCAGAGCTCTTTTGTTGTAACCTTGATTTTCGCCGCTTGCTGCATTGAATTGCGAGTGGGCATCATAAAAAAGAGCGCGCTGATTTAATTGGTTTTCACTTCAGACCTTGAGGCAATAAAAAAAGCGTGCGGGATCTAAAAACGGCCGCGCTGAAACCAAACTGAAGCCGCACTCACAAAAACAACCTGCGTCCGCTGACGAGTCACGTCATCGATAATCATCAGTGAGTGACTTTTTCACACAGCTCCCAACGACAGAACGCGAGTTAATCGCCCGGTGATAACATTTAACAGCGCACAATAGTCTCACACGCCGCACAATGGGGGACATGACAAATATAAACACACAGAAGAATAGGGCCGAGGAGGACAGTGGCCTTCACACACCGGGGCCCGCGGGAGCCATTTCTCTTCATTCCCATTCCAGGTGAATGACTTCAGCGACGGGAAAAGTCCAACAAAACTCACGTTTGTTTACACCAGAGGATGTTTACTTTACAAATTGGATGCCAGCATGAATTCCATTGTGAGGGGAGTTCAGATTGGTGAGCCTGTACTGTACACTGTGTGTGTGTGTGTGTGAGAAATGAGTCAATGAGGCTTCTGGAGAAGTATTTCTTAAGTGGGCCCTGTGGGAAAAATGTCCAGTATCAACAGATTAAATCACCTGCTTTATCATGAGGAGTGTTTTCCCTCTGTTTTACAGGCTCCGACACTCCCCGCATAAAATCAACCCCTGCTTAAGGTCGACAAAATCTTTTTACCACAGAAAATGTTAGTTTGTAAACCACTTTCTCTCCCACACCAAAGTCCATAGAGAAAATGAGCGTTTCTAGTCTAGTCTACTGCTCTTCTTGTGCGGTAACTTTCTGTCACTTTTTTAAATCCAAACTTAAAATTTCAGATGCCAAAGTCACAAAATAACTATGAATAAAAATATGTGAAGTTACTGACGAAGGCAGCAGAGAATCAGCTCCTGTGTGCTGGGATGTTAAATCGACTGTTTTCTCTATGGACTTTGGTGCAGGTGAGTAAGCGGTTTAAAAACCTTGTTTTACTGTTGAAAACTGCTGTCTATTGGCGATATAATGAGGCAGAATGTATTCTTAGGACGTCGTGGACATAAGTGGACTGAAGTTTTATGAAGTGTGCTTCTGTTTTACAGGCTTGGAACACAGAGGAGCGGTTGTTCGCATTGAAAACATGGCTGCGAGCAAGGACACAAAGAAAAACTGATTTTCAGCAACTTCACAGAGGGCTCGTCTGATAAAATCAACACCTGCTTAAAGTCTACAACATCTTAAAAATAGGGTTTTATACCGAAAATGGAAGTTTCCTCTCCCACACCAAACTCCACTGAGAAAATGAGCGTTTTAAGCTGGTAGACACACAGGAGCTTCAAGTCTACTGCTGCCTCGTGTGGCCGGTTTATGTCACTTATTTAAATCCAAACAGAGGACTTCATATGCCGAAGTCACAAAATAACACATGTGAAGTTACAGATGGAGGCAGCAGTGAATCCACAACTCCTGTGTGCTGTGACGTTAAATCGACTGTTTTCTCTATGGAGTTTGGTGCAGGAGAGTAAACGCTGGGTTTCCTGCTGAAAAAGGCCATCTATTAGCGAGAGAATGTGGTAAATGTGTTCTTAAGATATCGTAGACGTAAGCGGGCGCACATTTTATTAAAAGTGCAACTTAAAAAGAGGGTTATTTGCAGATTAAATCGCCTGCTTTATGACAAACATTCCTCTGAGAGCGTGTTTCTGTTTCACAGGTTTGTTTAGAGCCATCAAACACGAGTGTGACTGCTTCTGCTTCTCCTCTTGACTCGTCCACACACTCTCGTGTGTGTGTGTGTTTTTCAGGCGCAACTGAGCTGATAACCTTTCACCGTGTGCGTGTGTGTGTGTGTGTGTGCGTGTGTGTGTGTGGTTCAGACAGGCTGTATCTGTAGGGACAAATCTCGACAGATCCCGTCTGCTCGTCATGCGTCCACACGTGTGTGTGTGTGTGTGTGTGTGTGAGACACTTCAGACTCCACGCGTGACAGCGCGTCCCTCGGCTCTTCGCAGCTCTGACACCGGATGTGTGAAAGAAGCATATCTGTGACTCTGTGAGGCGTTTCATCACTCCATGTGTGTGTGTGTGTGTGTGTGTGCAACCAAAGCAGTAGCGTGCAGCGAGCACCGTTGTTGTTGTGCCTCTTGTTTGCCAGACAGTGCACAACAGAGTCTGATTAATCCATTTCACAGCGGCGTCCTGCAGCGAGACGCTAAACAAGGACACACTTTTATTACATTAAGCCAAATAATACGACAGCGGAGGGAGGGAGGGAGGGAGGGAGGGAGGGAGGGGAGGCTAATTCCAGCTCGGTGTTTTATGACCGAGGTCAGGAGGTGAGGAGATCACAGTTCCCCGGCCTCACATGAGACAAAGGAATTTTTGCAGAGGATTAAATTGTGATTTGATCGCGGGGGGAAATAGTGATCCTGCGCCGGCTAGGATTTCTGACCTCTGACCCGAGCGGGTGGAAATCAAAGGGGCGTCGCGGCGCGTTGTCAAAACCGGCTGGAAATGATACACCGTACATGAAAGTCACAACCGCACTCATCTGAGCAGCCCTGTCCGGTGATGAAAGAGGCGTGGACCGTCAGAGGCGGCGGCGGCGGCGGTGACCCCCAGGGAGGTCACGCTTCCAGGTGACATCACACACTTGCAAACACGCAAACTTCAACAAATTCCTCTTCCAATTCCATGCAGCTGGAGAAAAACAACCCGAAATCTTTCAAAAGCAATGAATTTTAAAACAAGGCCGAGCAGGACAGGAAGTGTCGCCTTCTGTAGATTTTAATAACGCGCCGAAAGCTGCACTTTTAGATCCTCCGTTAAGTATAAAGGGGAAAAATGAATCATTTCTTTGAAGAGTCTCTCTCTCTCTGTCTGTCTATCTGTCTGTGTGTCTGTCTATCTGTGAGCCGGAGGTAACGGACGACTCGTCTGCGCTGAACTTAATTGGAGCTCCAGGGTTTGAACCCCTCGCTGCAGCCGGACCCTGGTGTCACACGTCACACACCGCACCACCTCTCAGTTCATTTCCATTCTCATTCACTCGGAAACGGCGACGCTGCTAAATTAGACTGGTTTCAATTGAATGAATTATTTGAATGAAATTGAGAGACGAGATGAAGATGCAGAGAGAGAGAAAATGACTCCATTTAATTAAAGAAAACAACGTCTGGACTCATTTCCTGCATCCAAACATTCCTCGATTAAAAAACACCAAAGGAAAAACTGATTTTGTGTCTAAGATACTTTAAGAAGGAGGCGGAGTCTCACCGTGACTGTGCAGGGACCAGAAGAGCGGGGCGCTGGGGTCGTGAGTCCACCCACACAGGCCGCGGTCAAAGTCGCACACGCTGTCCGACGGAGGCGAGGTGGCCACCGTGGTCGTCGCGGGGGCGGTGGTGGTCTCGGTGTCGGGCGGCGGGGTCGGCGTGGCGGTGTCGGCCACAGTGGGGGTTTCTATAGCGACACAAACACAACACGGCGGCACGGGGTCAAAGACGGAAGAAATGAAACAATATGCACACATTCATCACTTCCTGTTTGTTTGTGTGGGAAGTGTCAGGAAGCACGGACAGCACAGGACGTGATTACAGACAAAGACACAAGTATATTAACTTTATAAACTCTGATGTCTTTCACTCAAGATTATAAAACATTTTATTGACAAACTACTGAGACGTGACATGATCGGACGAGAATCCGCCACAACCTCGTTTTTCCCAGGGAGCGTCCTCAAATGACTACACCTACATCTGATGCTGTAGTATAATCTACAGTGATTTTAGAGGCGGTAAACTGGTGATTATTCTGAATAAAAATAACCCTAACCCTATTTTTCCATGACTTTGCAGCTTAAAGATTATTTCACTCTTTGTTAAAAACGATGGAATGTTGCTCTAAACAAACTTAAACCATGTTTATAATCGTCACGGTCTCAGCCCAGTTTCTGGTGTTTGTGTCTTCTTATTCACTAACATTCTAACAGTCTGACTGTGTCACAACTCCATTGTCAATAAAGTACATTTTTTTGTAACAAATAAGAACAATAAACATAGAGCAATGTTATTAAAGCATTTTAACCTCCCTGGCTTCGTGGGAAACCACCTGTTTTTGGTTTCTCTCTCTCTCTCTCTCTCCATGATACTGGAGGAGAAACAAAAGACATGACTCAGCGAAAAAAGTCAAACTATTCCTTGGCCGAACATCGTGACATAAACGTGGAAGGAAAATAAAACGCAGCCAGTTCACTGTTCTCATCTCTCGTGTCAAAGCAGTTCACTCAGCGTCCAATTAAGGGTGAATTAAAGTGCATGTCATCATAGAGAGTGTGTGTGAGGTCACTGTCAGACACACACACACACACACACGCACACGCAGACGCACACGCACACGCACACACACACACACGCGCGCGTGCGCAGGACGCCCAGCGCTACCGATGATGAATGGATGAATAAAACACAAACTCCCCTCGACCTTGGACGGAACGATCACATTCTGGGACCACTCACTGACTACACACACACACACACACACACACACACTGTGTCTGTGTGTGTGTGTGTGTGTGTGTGTGTGTGTGTGACGTGTTTAAACGAGGGAGTATTTGTGTGTTGTTTATCTTCCTCTGTGATAAATCTGGGCTTTAACAGAGAAAATTATGCATTTTGCTCAAATGGTTTAAAGAGTGACACACACACACACACACACACTCACACAGACACACACACACACACACGCAGACACACACATGTTGAGCAGGCCGCAGTTGGAATGTGAAGTTGGGAGAAAGCGGCGTGTTATTAGGAGCAGATGCTTTAACCCTGGTGTATTGTGGGAGTTTACACTGAGGTTTTAGTTCATCAACTCAAAGATCCTCATCCTCATTTATCATAAATGAAGAAGAAGAAGAAGAAATAATAATAACCCTTCACTCGCCTGAGCTTGTGTCTCGTGTAACCGTCAACAAACGTCACACACACTTTGACGTTAACGTCCACTGACAGGAGAATGAGGATTCACAAGAATATCATGTTTCACATGATCTCCCTGCCTTGTCTCATTTAAAGGGATAGATTTTTAAATTCATGTCATATCAGCACCGACTTTGCCCGAGCAAACAAGAACCAGACTCTAGCCACTTCACAAAAGACTCACATGATAAAAAACATGCTCCTGCTTAAGTCTATGATATCGTAAGAACACATTTAACACTTTTTCTCAAACATTTTGGCTGGAAACTGAAGTTCACTCTCACACACCAAACCCCATAGAGAAAATCAGTGATTTTAGCTCGCGGGGACACAGGAGCTGCTGGTCCACTGCTGCCTCGTGTGGTCACTTTGTGTCACTGAGGTTAATCTGAACAAAGTTTTTGCAAAGTGCCGAATTGACAAAATAACCCATTTGAACGTAGTGATGGAGGCAGCAGTGGATCAACAGCTCCTGTGGCCCCACAAGCTAAAATCATTGATCTTGTCTATGGACTCTGGCGTGGGACAACACAAGCTCCAGTTTGTGCTGGAAAAAGGCCATTTAAGAATATGAAATAGTGGCTACTACTTGTCTTTCCCATCATGTCCTTTTGTGTGTGTGTCTCAGGCTGCCAAGTAGAGATTTACAGAAAGGCTTTCTACATAATTGAAGATTTTTTTTCTCTGACATATCGCTGAGTCAGATTCTTTGGGATTGAGCAATATCTATTATGCAGAGAGGGTTGGCTCTCTGTCTCCGCACTATGTGTGTGTGTGTGTGTGTGTGTGTGGAATAACAAGCATTCAAAAGCATTTATCTGTATGTGTGTGTGTGTGTTTCCCCTCGGGTCCACTCCTAAACGCTGGCGTCTCATCCCGTGCATGACGATCACGGCCTTGCATCATCACCTGCAGCAGCCGTGGACGACCGGGACTTTTCCCTGCGTGGTCAGGCCCTCCGGCCCCCCTCGCGCAGCTCCGCGACACGGCTCCGTCACACAGGTCACACACACGCTGCTCTCTCACACAAACACAAACACGAGCGCGGGAGTCGATGCCACTCGTGCTGCAGCAGACGTTTCTGTCACACGCCTGGGAAAGGTCAGCACATTTACACTGTGACAAGGCTTGACCTTTGAAAAGCACCGAGTGCACGGGGGCCCGGAGGAATCTTAATGCACTGGCTCTTGTGTGTGTGTGTGTGTAACACACAGTCTTAAAACTTAACCGGGAAACTCAAAAGGTTAGAGCGGAATAAAGACGATGAAGACAAGAAGAAGAAGAGAGCAGGAGGATTAAGAATTTTGGGGGGAACGTTTGTGAAGCCGCAGCGATGAGAGGCTGATGAGGTGGTTAATGAGCGGCGTGACATTAACACGTCCCGGGTGAATGTCAGACGCCGTCGCCAGCTGTGGTCGCCCCCTTTCATGTTTGCCATTTCTCCAGCTGGGGCGCTCATTTCCACAGGAAGTCACTGTGAAGAGGAATCGATCGCGCGTCACGCCACGCTCGTGTGGCGCCCCGAGCGCCGCTTATGGTCTTTTAAATGAGGCGGAGAATAACAGCAGGAGACTGGAGGACTGTGATTAACAGGTGTCCAGGTGCCTCCATTTTTACTTTTTTTAAATTTTACCTCACATGACGATGGATTGTACGTCACGCCATGTTTGTGTGGCGCCCCGAGCGCCGTTTATGGTCTTTTAAATGAGGCAATTTAATTTTTGCCTCACATGACATCGTCATCAGAGTCTTAAGTCTCTGTCAGGAGCCAAAAAAACAAGGTCCTGCAGCTTCTTCACACAAATAAACGTCAGAAAAAGGTCTTTGTTTCACTGTTACAGTGTCCTTTCACCCGTAGTTCCCAAAGACTGGGTCGGGCCCCATATTTGGGTCACAGGAGATTTATTTTGGGTCGCCGAAATTCTTGCAACCTTTTAATGATTTGTATTTTTGTTAAAAAACACATACATTTAAAGGTTTTAACTCATTTATCAAAGGTTTCTTGGGGAAATTATTAGTTCACCAAATGAAAATGACATTTGATTAGGTTTGATTTTATAACTTTTGTGAAATTTAGAGATTATTTTATTGTCCAAAACAGTGATTTTGATGAAATAGTGCCACCTACTGGCAGCAGAAAATGACATGTTGTACATTATGAAAAGCTCCTCCCATCGAGTTGATCAGATTAACCTCATATTTGCAGTCAAATTGGATCAACAGTGTTGCTATGGCACGTGAGGACTTTGGCATCGTTATAGCGCCACACAGTGGACCCAGCGAGTGCTACAACACGTGTAATAGAAAATGGGACAACATGAAATGATCCTGTCATGATTTTCTTGTTGGAAATAATTGTCATTTATGATATTAAGTATGATTTAATATAGTTCATATTTATTCATATTTATACGCAATGCGCACACAAGACAGATTATGGTTTATTGTTCCTAAATGTACTGCAGCAGCTGCAGCAGAGTTTGTGCTGCGTTCAAGGACTAAAGTGTAAAATATGAGCTTTAAAAGACGTCACCGCCATCTCCTGTCACTATGGATTATCTTCATTAATCAATAATAATATATTAATTTATTTTCTTACTGTTTCATGCAAAGAGAACGATTGTTATTGTTGTATTGTTGTAGTGTATTTAGGTTATAAATTCAAATAAAGTAGTATGCGCTGTACTTTTCTGCCTGATGGAAACAATTGAAGGTGGAAAAAAAAAGACGGGGAATTTCCTGCCTTTCAAAAAACACCTGTAATGTGAGTGTGTGTGTGTGTGTGTGTGTGTGTGTGTGTGTGTGTGTGTGTGTGTGTGAGACAGCTGTGAGTGAATCGGGGGAAACAGAAGTCGAGTCAGGACCAACAGCAGTGAGTGAGCACGGAAAAGAGGTGTGAGTGATGAGTAACAGAGGAAAAGAGGAGAAGAAAAACATGCACAGACCCACGCAGTGAAGCTCCGAGGCCTCAGAGTGAGAACAGAAGAAACTACAACCATGTGTCGGAAAAGTGACCGTTACAGAAATCACAATATTTCTCCCCTCTGACAGGAAACCAGGAACCAGTGCAGAGAGAATCCCAGAGGTGGATGGTTTTGTCTCCATGTTTTTGCGGCTGCTGTTCATCACTGTACTCCCGCGGGTCGCCGGTCAATCGACACGGAGGAGACGCTGTCTCGTCTGTGAGCGTCACAGGAGGAACGCGGAGGGGAAACTAAAACCACCGCGACACACCCAGTGCATTTATCTGTGTGTGTGTGTGTGTGTGTGTGTGTGTGTTGATTATTGGGATAAAGAAGCAAACAAATCTGCAATAATTGTGTTTTCTGTATGTAATATTGAGAATAAGACACTTCCTGTCAAGATTAATTTAACCAACATTGTCACTATAACTGTAAAAACTGATTCAATATTAATATATTTTCCTTAAACATAAAAAGGCAGAGCCTTGTGTCGGTAATCAACCTTAAATATTGTAATGTTATTAAAAATGTTATTAGGTTCATCAAAAACTATTAACGTGACCCTAAAATCTTACAAATAAAAATAAAGATGAAAATATGTTTTACAAAGTTATGTTACCCATCATTTTTTACAAAATGTTTACTAACTTCACAGATTAAAAAAAAGGTTACTAAGTTTACAAAAGAATTGATGTTATCCAAAAATATATATAATATTGTAATGATGAAAATATGTTACTAAGTTTACAAATGACATTTTACAAAATATTACTAACTTATAAGAATCTTTTTCAAAAAATGTGTAAAACATGTTAATAACTTTACAAGAGATTTAAATTACCTATTTCCTTTTCAAACAATATGGAATTGTGAAAAATATTTTTTGACTAACTTGACACATAACAACTCTGATTGTATAAAATGGATGTTTCAGGATGATTTGACGTGACGAAAACATGTTACCAAGTGCAATAAAATGACTAATGTGAGCTGAAAATGTTGCCAAAATGTAATGTTACAAAAACACGGAGATAATTGAGAAAAATGAGATAAAAATCTAAAACAGCCATCATCTTTAGTTTAGCTGCACATGTGCAAAAGCCACAAACACACACAAACACACACAAACACAGACACACACAAATCACCTCAGAGCATTTATAGACGCATGATTACTGCGGCGTGTGTGTACACATTTATATATCGCTGTCTCTGTGGTGTGTGTGTGTGTGTGTGTGATTGTGTTCAGTTTCCGAGGGAGTGGTAAACAGTGAGAGTCAAGTGATAAAATTAGTAGTAGTGTGTGTGTGTGTGTGTGTGTGTGTGTGTGTGAAATGTGTGTGAACCAGTTGCTGCTGCTGCTTCACATCTGGAGAACAGACCCCGCTGGAAAGTCCTCCCTCTGTGCTGTGCTGTCTCTGCAGAGACACATTCCTCAAAAACTCAACCCCGTCCACTCCCAGCACACTTGTTCTCAAAGCTGAAACTTTTCTTTCTTCTGAGTCAGCACTGACTGCGACACACGGACGCTCACTCTTAACTTAACTTCAGAAATTTAATTTGTGTACCAAACCCCATAGAGAAAATGAGTGGTTTTAGCCTGCAGCGACACAAGAGCTGCTGGTCTACTGCTGCCCCGTGTGGCAGGTTTGTGTCACTGAGGTAAATCTGAGTTAAGGATTTTACATGCCGAATTCACACAATAACACATGTGAACTTACTGATGAAGGCAGCAGTGGATCAACAACTCCTGTGAGCTGTGATGTTAAAATCGATGATTTTCTCTATGGAGTTTGGTGTGGGAGAGTGAGCTGCCGACAAACTTCCACTTCCTGTTGTCTCACAGTGACATAAAGTGGAAAACACAATCCAAAGACTTAAGCAGGTGCAGATTTTATGAGTTTAAAATGATCTTTTCAGCGAGATTGAGCGTCTAAAAACTCTAAATCACAATTGCTGATGATTAAACTGCACTTTTCCCCCTCTCTCTCTCTCTGGCTGTCTCTTTTCACCTCTGGCAGACTCTAATGACTCTCATGCATATCTAATGTGAGCCACCTTCCTTCAAGGTCCTCCGAGTTCCGCACAGATCGCTCGAGTTTATTACCGTGCAGCGGGGAGAATTATACACAGCCTGGAAAACTACAGGCAGCAAATAATCAAAACTGCAGAAATCGTTCAATTTATAATCTGCGTCCTACCTGGAAGGTCACAGCCCAAGATCTCCACTCTCATCCCGATCCCTGCCGGAGACCAGCGCTCCGGATACAAGCGCACGTACTGGGCCACCGTCTCCTCGAAGTGCCGCAGCTCTGGCGTGTCGTAGTGCGTGTTCCCCTCGAAGATCTGCACCGAATACACAACAATAAGCACACACAGCATGACAACAAGTCGTTTTCCTTTGTCGGTGCACTGAGACCACGCCTTGTGACGTAGAGAAAATCCTTTGACAACTTTTAATCGTTAACTTGTCTGGAATACATGGACCGAGTTTGTTCAAATAGCGTAGACTAGCCATTTTTGTTTACCAAAATGGCCGACTTCTGGGTGGGTGGAGCACATTGGACATTGGAAATTTGTTTGGAATTACGAGTGCGACGAGTATACAAAGTTTGGTTAAAATCTGAACAACTATGTGCGACTAAGACGCGATATAAAAAAAATACGTTTAGCGCAATTTTCCAAAAAGCCTCAAGAAACGTCGGAGTAAGCCCGACTCACCAAATCTCGCACCGATCTGACCATAACTCGACTTCTGGGGGCGCGCTAGAGAGCCCTGGGGCTACGACGTTCCAATTCGTGTTTGTTTGTTTTTATAAATAAAATATTCTAATTACAAAAAGATGTTACTAAGTTTACAAAAAATATTACCCAAAAAGATCAAAAAAGTTGTACAAAATGTGGTAATTACAAAAACACGTTACGTAATTTATATACATTTAAATTTCCATTCTTTTGTTTTTGTTATACAATTTTGTTATTACAAAATTACTTACTAAGTTAGTTACTAAGTTTACAATTTTTTTTACATTACCCTAAAATTTTACAAAATGTCATACAAATGTTTTTTTTTTTACTAACTACAGAAATGTGGTGATTACAATAAACATGTTACTAAACTTATATGCTATTAACTTTTCCATTTTTTTTCAAGTTTACAAAAAATATAAAATTTACGTTAGCTTAAAATTTGACATAGTGACGTAGGGTCCGTGCCCACCTTTGGAAGACTGGTCTTGAAGTCCATGATGAAATTCCACTCTTTTGCGTTGAGGCTGTACGCCACCTTGTACTTCCTCACAAACGCTCGATTGTCCGTGGTCGCTCCGCTGCCGGCGTCTCCTCCCCGCGCTCCCTGGGTGATCACGCCGCGGACCGTCTTCGGGACGCCGAGGTCCACCTAAGGAGATTAGATTTAGATTCACATCATGAACAATATGTGGACAGGCAGGGAAACAACGCCACAGCAACGGCCCTAATCTGCTCAACAGTGGCTCTTTCTAGCGGTTAATCTACTGCCACTCGTCTTAATCCAAACAGAAGAATATCTTGGGAGGTAAAATATCTGAAGCATATGTTTTTAAACATCCTGATTCGAGCTGGAAATCAGAGTTTGTGAAGCGTTCGCTCGTCTGTTTTTAGCTCACATGGAGACAGGAGCTGCAGGTCTGCTGCTGCCTTGTTAGGAGAATGTAGGTCATTTAAATAAATGGGCTTCATGTGCCAAATTCTTAAAAATAACACATTTGAACTGAGTGACGGAGGCAGCAGTGGATCAGCGACTCCTGTGAGCTGTGACTCTTAAAT